>NW_018128284.1:147586-161648 GCF_001952655.1 Monopterus albus
CCCAGAGCTATTATACATGCAACAGTTAGAAAGGAGAGGAGCATTGTGGGTGATGTAGTTGATTCAATGCCATGATTCAACATGAGGTTAAATTGTGAAGAAAAGTAAAGGGGGTGATTAAAGGAGGATGCGACTGAGACACAGGGAGAGAATGTGTCCTACTTGCCCTCTTGACCAAATGAGCCAGACAAGACAGAACACTCGCGGTTGTTTTCCAGAGATAAAACTGCAGTACAGAGGCATGGAAAAATAAAAAAAATGCAGCATGTCAGGAGGGATGAGCTCACTCATTTTCCCCTTGTGGGCCTCCCCTGCACAGACAATACACTCTCACAAGCATACACAGGCACAGACAAGAATCATGACACACATAAATTTACATAAAGCTTTTTGTGCCAATAAACATTAAGACACAAGATGTAGGAATTATTGCATTCTCATTATGCTCATGCTTGCTTTTGCAAGCAGTTCTAATAAAGATCCCAATGCACTTTTTTCCCTGTAGAGAATAGACACATTACAGGACAGGTTCATTCATGAAACAGCAACCCTGAAGCAGCTAGGAGTTTAAGCATTTTGCTCAAGTTCATCTCTTGCCAGGGACATTTAGGGAATATCAATGACGGCCTACAAACTAGGCTAATCACACCCTGAAGGTTACCTGTCAGCCCCACACCTTGCTCAATAGCAGTGGCAATGGAGTAGATGGCTCCTTAGCCTTCATGGCTAGGGTCTGAAATTCTGTACAATGCCAAGACTTATGGTCTTGACAAACTAACGTTTAATAACATAATTTTAAAGGTAACATGAAATGAAATGAAAATGTAAAGCTGCACTACTCAACCTTTTATAGTAACACTTAAAAAAATCTTGTTTTTAGGAGAACTGCTTTACTTTAAAAAGCTCTGATTATCCCAATGGAGACTACCTGCCGTGCAGTGCACCAAATAGCAGAAAACTGACAAGGGAGTATGGAGTATTTACCATCCTAAAAGCTACATCTTTTCAGAGGACTTGGTGGAGACCAAAACAGAGCTCAAATGAGAGTGAATGTTGGACTTAAATTTGATGGTAACCAGAAACAGATTCCAAACTAATGCTAATGCTCCTCTATGTCTGCTAATAAATTGGTAAATAGGTAGATGTTTGCTAACATGCATACTCAAAGACTGCATTGCAGTGTATTAAGAAATTATATTTTCATCCCAATTTTCATTCCAATTATATATGTGTGCACGATGTTCCACAGTTTTGTGATTGGTGCAGCTTTTTAATAAGGAGATGATTAATATTTGCCTGTTCTGAGAAGGAAGTTTATTCATAGTAAGTGGCATTGGGCTGATATATTGACTAAACCAAATAGCAGATTTATAATACTAAACATTCATTTATGAAAAATTCTTCTTCTTTCAGCTGTTCCCGTTAGGGGTCGCCACAGCGAATCATCTGTTTCCACCTAACTCTATCCTCAGCATCCTCTACTCTCACCCCAATTAACTTCATGTCCTCTTTTAGCACATCCATATATCTCCTCTTTGGCCTTCCTCTTGACCTCTTGCCTGGCAGCTCCATCTCCAACATCCTTCTACCAATATAACCACTACCCCTCCTCTGCACATGTCCAAACCATCTCAATCTGGCCTCTCTGACCTTGTCCCCAAAACAGCCAACCTGAGCTGTCCCTCTGATGTGCTCATTCCTAATCCTGTCCATCCTGGTCCCTCCTAAACAGAACCTCAACATCCTCATCTCTGCTACCTCCATCTCTGCCTCTTGTCTTTTCCTCACTGCTACAGTCTCTAACCCATACAGCATAGCTGGTCTCACTACTGTCTTGTACACCTTTCCTTTGATTCTTGCTGCCACTCTTCTGTCACACAACACTTCTGACACCTTTCTCCACCCACTCCAACCCGCCTGCACTCGCCTCTTCACCTCTTTCCTACAATCCCCATAACAATGGACTGTTGACCCCAAATACTTAAACTCCTGCACCTTCTTGACCTCAGCCCTTTCATTCCTCTTCTTTCCAGAGCAGACCTCCACCTGCTCTCTGCTCTCACTACAGATCACAATGTCATCCTCAAACATCATTGTCCACGGAGATTCCTGTCAGACCTCATTTGTTAACCTGTTCATCACCATAGCAAACAAGAAAGGACTCAAAGCCGATCCTTGATGTAGCCCCACCTCCACCTTGAACTCCTCTGTCTGACCTACAGCACATCTCACTACTGTCGTACTCCTCTCATACATGTCCTGAACTACTCTGACGTACTTCTCTGCCACTCCTGACATCCTCATTTATACCTCTGTAGTTGCTACAGCTCTGCACATCACCCTTGTTCTTAAAGATCGGCACTAGTACACTTCTCCTCCATTCCTCAGGCATCTTCTCACTCTCTAAAATCCTGTTGAACAAACTAGATAGAAACTCCACTGCTGTCTCTCCTAGACACTTCCACACCTCTACAGGTATGTCATCTGGACCAACAGCCTTTCCACTCTTCATTCTCCTCAGAGCCTTCCTCACCTCATCCTTTCTAATCTTTGCTACTTCCTGTTCTACAATATTCACCTCTTCCCCCTTCTTTCCCTCTCATTTTCCTCATTCATCAGTTCCTCAGAATACTCCTTCCATCTTCTCTGCACACTCTCCTCACTTGTTAGCACCTTTCCATCTCTGTCTTTAATCGCCCTTATCTGTTGCACGTCCTTCCCATCTCTGTCTCTCTGTCTCACTAATCTGTACAAGTCCTTCTCACCTTCCCTCGTGTCTAACCTGGCATACAACTCATCATACTCATCATATGCTTTCTGTTTAGCCATTGTCCCATTTACACTACACAGCTACTGCAGCAGCTTGTAGGTTAATTTCCACTCATTTAAAAGTGTATCAATATGAGATTAAAAAAGTGTACCTGGATTCTCCTTCATCCTCCACATGTTCACAATGCACAGAATTCAGAGCCGAAACCTTCTTGTAATCCTGAGGTGTGAGGTAGAGATACTTGAAACCCTGCAGGGGGACAGATGCAAAAGACAAAACCTCAATATCATTTTGAAAGGCAAAAAAAGAAGATACAGGTAGTGCATGGAAGTTTCAGAAATTGAACATAAGCTCTTAAATAAAGAAATAATTTAACAGCCATACACACCAAATAAACTACACCTTGTATGTCTGAAATTAATGACAACCATTATAAAGAAAATACATTTGACATTTATTTGCTTTAGGAATTTACTCACAAAAATATATTTAGGTTGGGTTTTTGAAATATTGAGCTTGTGAATTTCAGGTAACAAAACTTTAAAAAGTTATAAAATTTCAAAGGACAAGATGGAAGGAAGAGACTGCCGGCTGACCTTATAGGGGTCAGCTGGATCTTGCCAGGCCACTTGGAACATGTGTCTGATCTCCTCTGCCAGCCCAATGCGTGCGCCACTGTTGGCTGCGATGTAGATTCGAGGGATGCCGCTCTCTCGTGCCATCTCTGAGGCTCGCAGGAACAACACGTCCTCCTGGGGCCCGAATGAGCCAATCTTATGTGTGATGTCGTTACTTATGACGATAATCTCACGTCCCGCTGGATATTCTGGAGTACGCAGGGTCATCCGCCATGCCACCATGCCAATCTGGAGAGACAGAGCACATGCAATGTAACAAGAAATACTCAGCATGTTTAAATAAAACAGTTTGCATCCCCCTCCAATACTCCGCGCTTTGCTACCCTTCCACTTGGTCTCCTGCACACACAGTATATCTACCTTCCTTCTCTCCATCATGTCCGCCAGATCTCTACCTTTCCCTGTCATTGTGAGTCCCTATTCTCAGACCTATACTCCTGCCTTTCCTCTTCTCTCTCTGTCTACGAATCCTTCTGCCTCCTCTTCTTCTTCGACCAACAGTAGTCCAATTTCCGCCAGCACCCTGTAGGTCAACAGCACTGGTGGTGGTCGTTGTTAACCTGGGCCTCAACCGATCCGGTGTGGAGTCCACACTGATGAGTCGCATGTTTAAATTTGGCATGTTTTTACGCCGGATGCCCTTCCTGACGCAACCCTCTCTATTTATCTGGGCGTGGGACCGGCACAGAAGTCACTGGCTTATTTTATATATAATACAATAAATTGTATATGAAGTAGTATAATATATTATTAGTAAATGTACATGACTACAGTGTGTAAAAAGAGCCATTATCAGCATAAAAGCAAATAATATTGCCAGCTACATCATAACCAATAAAATAACTGATTCTCCTAATCAGTCACTGTATATCAATTTCTGCTTCTCAAACATCTGTTGCTGTGCAAATGAGCTTATTAATACTACAATTACATACATAGTTCCCTAACTTCAGACTGCTTTGGCTCTGTGGAGCAAGAGAAAAAAAAAACAACCTTATATCAGCAACACTTCACTAAAGGTTATGAAATTTCAGCAGCTTAACTAGGGGGACTAGTCTCTGAGACTAATGAACTGCAGAACTGCAGAGCAATAATCCAAGCTGGACTCTTCAACACTAGTTTTACCTAGACCCACTGTACTGTTGGCCAAATACCAATAAGCAGAGCTTTAGATGAGTCAGAGGAATAGTGCTAGTGTGTATATGTCAGAGTGTGAGTGTGTGCGTGAGTATGTAGTACTTGCTGACAAAGTGTTATATCTGCACTTGAGAAAGCACTTTATTCCAACCACTGGGGGAGAGAGCTCAGGGGAGCTGCAAGCTGAATAGGTCTCATCTGAAAAGCTCTGACTATCTGACTACGGTCTCCCAAGAGGGACACCCACCTTTCACAAAGCTCCCTTCACAGCTCCGTGAGCTATGGAGGACTGCTTCACCCCCCAGGTGATATCACAGAACCAGCCCCTGGGAACACACCGATAGTGTGATGAGGGAGTATGACAATTTGGAAAATAAATAAATAAAACAAGACAACAAAAGAGATTTCTCTTTACCTTTCTGCCTCTTGATTTCTTGGTTGTCTGTTTTTTGTCTCACACACATACACAACTGGATACAAACAGCAACACATCAACAGACAAACAAGCATTTCAACATACTCAGGATCTCTCATATACACATACAGGTATTCAAAACCTAGATTTCTTATATACACAGAAACTTACATATATGAAGGACCAGTAATACAATCACACATGGTAAACACACACATCTCTGCCACAGCCTAACCACATACCCACCAATGGTCACCAGCTTCAAATTCACATAAGCTGTAATTACACTCCATTTTCATTTTATTTGGTCAGGCCAGGCACATACAGACACAGTTCCATCAACCTCAAATGGGTTTCAAAGTGTGATGGGTTGATCAAGCATACAACTCCAGCTCAAAGATTTGAAAACGTCTCTGTCATAACAGCCTATAAATTGAAAAGCTATTGAATCAGAATCAGCTTTATTGGCCAGATGTGATGGACACACAAGGAATTTGACTCTGGTACATCGGCTCTCAATGTGCATGTACATATCCCCATGCAAGGGGCAAATAAACAGTAAACCAGCATAAGGCTGTGTAATATAAACAGAATAGCAGTATTAACGTCAACAAACAGTGCAAACAATGCAGAAAACGCAGTATAAACAGACAGTAAACAATGCAGACAGCAAAGGAATGCTCATTGAAATGAGATAAATAGGGATAAAACAGAATACTTAAGAACTAGAGACCTGTACGAATCTCTATAATCTGTACAAGGTATATTTACAGATATTGCACTGAGGGTTATTGTCCAATCATACTGTCATGGGTTAAATGATAGAGGTGCAGAGAATGGACTCGATGATTCCTCTGTAGAACTGTATCAGCAGCTCCTGGGGCAGGTTGAACTTCCTGAGCTGGCGCAGGAAGTACATCCTCTGCTGTGCCTTCTTGGTGATGGTCCTGATGTTGGACGTCCACTTCAGGTCCTGGAAGATAGTGGAGCCCAGGAACTTGTAGGAATTTACTGCTAATACAGAGCTGCCAAGTATGGTAAGTGGGGGCAAGGTGGGAGGGCCCTCCCTGAAGTCCACTGTCATCTCCACTGTTTTGAGTGTGTTCAGCTCCAGGTTATTGTGGCTACATCACAGGACCAGCTGCTCAACTTCCCGTCTGTAGGCTGACTCGTCATCGTCTCAGATGAGACCAATGACCATCTATCTAGTTATCCTTGACCATATGCACCCTGTAAAAACTCATGAGCATGACTAAGCGTTTAACAGCCTACCTATTTCACAGCATCCTATTTCCACTAAACATTTCTAATACATAAAGTGCCTAACCAATGTCTATCTGACTAAAAATACCTAACAAGCTCCAGGTTAGTTATCAGTTCTGCTAGGAGCCGTAGCGCGCTAGCGTTAGCCTGCAGTGTTATGTACAGTCCCATTAGCATGAAACTGTTGAATTCACAGGGAGAGTAAAAGGGTTTGCAGTTGATAACAAGAGTCTCTAGGTCTGCGGTACATGTCCTCTGTAACACTGTGACATCTGTGCACCAAACTTCATTTATGTAGAAGCAGATTCCACCTCCTCTTCTTTTCCCGGACAGCTCCTTTACACAATCTGCTTTGAACACCTGGACACCTGGTACTTGAATCGTGCTGTCCGCGATGGAGTCGGTGAGCCAGGTCTTCGTGAAGCACAAAGCAGCAGAGTGTGCAAAGTCAAAGTTAGTCCTGTTAACAGGAAGAATTTCATCCATTTTGTTGACCAGGGAGCGGAGATTTGCCAGGTGAATAGATGGGAGTGGGGTCCGTGTTCCCCTCTGTCATAACCGCACCAAGGCACCTGCCTGCTTTCCACGGCAGTGGCGTTTTTTCCAGGTCCCGTATATTGCTGCTGCGCCTCCGATCAGAATGTCCATACAGCTTTCTTCGTTCACAAAAATCGGAGGAAGGTAGTTTGGTGTGAGTTGTCCGATATTTAACAGTTCTTCTCTGGTAAAAGTAATCCAGGATGAGTTGCACAAGACCAAGAAAACAAAGAAAAACAACAAACACAAGAAAGCGCGAGTAACCACGGTCGCCATCGCTGTCGGCGCTGGAAGTCATTTCCGGCAGCAAAAGGTATTGCTTTATTTCCAGAAAGCATTTTTGTGACTTTCTTGTCTCTTAGTATTTATATGATGATATAAGGAGTGTGCTGAGAAGCGGTTGAGAGCAGCAAGTCTTTTTTTTTTTTATGGTTGTCACCATTTAGTTGCATTGTTATTCACAGTGTTTGCTGTAGGCATCATTAATGTTGAATACATAACCATTTAAAAGAGCTCCATAAAGTCCAGAAACATAAGGAAAATAACAAATTTACTTTATTACCAACTTAGTTTCCAGTATTAATTCTATACTAAGCTAAGTGTCTGATGGCTGTACTGTAGCTTCACACTGAGCAATAAGAAATTGCTTATCAATCGGAACGTCTAACTCTATGTGGTTTTTGTTACCAGTGGACAAAGCCAAGCTTGAAGTTATTTCTAGTCTTTATGATAAGCTAAGCTAACAAGCTGCTAGCTGTAGCTTCCAAAAACATGGACAGATAGGAGTCTAAATTTTGTTACCACTGGATTAAGAAAAGCTAAGTTTATCCCTGTTTCCAGTCCTTGAATGCTAAACAATGCTGACTACAGGTTGGTATGAAACTGACAGAACTGAAAGTGCAATTAATTATCTTATCTAACTCTTGGCAAGAAAGAAACTAAAAGGATTTCCCAAAATGTCAGATTATTCTTTTTGTTAAAGTAAATCATCCCTTTATTGTGCAAAGCCACTACTTGAGTAAAATCTCAGCAGTGAAGAGGAAACTCACCTTGCTCTGACGTCACTGTGTCACATGATCTGAAGCTGAGGGCCAACAGAGTCAGAGAGGAGCACAGAAGCCACATAGTTTCACTCCTCCGTTAAACACCTCACCTCAACTCACTCACCAGCTGATGGATGAACAAAGAGAAAAAGAGAAAGTCAAAAAAGTCAATTCTTTCCTACATTTTGCCAGCATGCCACCCGGTGTGCTAACTCTGCCGACAGCTGCACATTACACTTGACTCCTAAATAGATGTTGATGTATATTTATGAGTTGGTCACAGCTGATGTGTTAATTATGTGGTATGATGCAAGCTTTGTTAGTGGCATACAAATTAACCAGAATGTCCCTCATTAAGAAGTGTAACTTTATAGAGTCTGATAATACTCATTATCCTGTCCATCTGGTTGGCCTTTGACTGACAGCTTTGACACACACATGCATGTGCACTCCCACACACATCTAGAAAACAAAGCCATTCCCAAAGTCAATAAGAAAGAACACATTCTGCTGCAAACAATAGCTACTGCATATGCAAAACAGGAAAGCGCACATGAAAGTAAACTGACTGAAATGCAGCCTGGACAGACCACAGTCAAACAGAGAAACACATCTGGAGAAGATTCCACTGGAGCCACAGTTGCACCAGAGGCTTCCACGTGGCCCAATAACAAGCAAACAGATTACAATGCATGCCACGTCTAAATAATCATTAGGCTGCATTCAGTCTCCACTGTCCTTCTCCCTTAATACAAGCCTTTATTCATACACTCAAGAATGCATGCACATAAACACCCCACCTACTCACATGGACATAAACACAGCCCAGCTGACCTGAACTTGCCCTCAGCATGTGTGAGGACCCCATAACTCTACAGTGTTTACAGGTACAACAATGACCTCAAGCCAGGCAAGCAGGCAGACTGTGTCTCTGTACAAACACTTGTCCCATCTGGAGAAATGACACCCGCGCTCCCTTGGGGGTACACAATGTGACGCTCCTGCCTAGCCGAGGACACAATGTGAATACCATCTAGCCTGACCTGACTAGCTGCAGTGTGTTGCTAAAAAACAACGTGGTGGAAGATAGTGTTTCAAATTATGCTCTGATGTAACAAGGACAGCATGACATGCCCCACATTGTGAATTATGCTTTCAGTTTTGAGGGTTGCTGACTAAGTGCAGTTGTGTTCACTGTTTTCTTGCATTTAAAAAGGACAGTTACTATTTTATGGAAACATCGAGACCTTTGCAATATTTTGCATACACTGTAAACAAACTATGTAAGAACATATCTGTGTGTTGACAACATGGGACACTTTTTATGTAATAGTAGCTGCAAACTTAACAGCTCTTAACAGCTGTTTTTGAAAAACATTTCCCCTGCAGCTAGAAGGGTGTAAGGTTAATCAAAGCCTTAGACGGCTGTGTTGGAGCACTCTAAAGCTGAAACCATTATTATAGGCTTCATGCCACATGATTACAATAATAAGAAAGTTCACACAGTACATAATGCACCACAGTCCAGAGAACACAGGATGAAGGAAAAGCTACAGCTCATTGCTATTAATATCTAGCCATGATCCAATACAATTTAATAGGTTTATGTAATATGTGTTACTATGGGTGTCTCTCATTCTCATGTTCTCTCTGCTCTCCATCAGCAACTTTACGGTCACCCAGCTGACCAGAGAAAATAAATGCAAGGCAGGCTGGGGTTAGGCCATTGCACCATGAATCCAATAAACAGGCCTGTAAGTGATCAGGTCACTTAGTACAAAGCCAATGGATGGTAGTAGTGGAAAGTAACCAAGTACATTCACTGAAGTACTGTAATTAAGTACAATTCTGAGGTATCTGTACTTTGAGTATTTTCATTTTCTGTTACTTCATACTCTGACTGAACTACATTTTAGAGGCAAGCACTAGACTTTATAACTTTAGTTACTAGTTACTTTCCAGAACCAGATTAATACAAAAATACAGTATAAAAAGACCTCACTGACATGTGGTGAAAAAAAAATCACAAACTAATTAGCATTCATTCAAATTAAATGCATACAGTATAAAATAGTTAAAACTAGCTCCCCTTTACCAGCTGCGATATTAAATGCGATGTACACAGTAATGCATATTATCAGATACAGAAATGTGAAATGTGCCATGCTACATAATGAGCACCTTTACATTTAGTAAAGTTAAGTATGTTTTGACGCTAATACTTTACTTTTACTGAAGTAACATTTTAAATGCAGGACTTTTACTTGTAACAGTATTTTTAAACTGTTGTATTGCTAGCTTTACTTAAATAAAGGATCTCTACTTCTTCCACCACTGTAGGAAAACAATGACAGATTTGAAAGTCTTCAGGCACTAAAAGCTTAAAGTTGTGCTGGCAGACAGAAATGATGACCAACAATAAGAATCACAACACAGCCCTAACTGTTTTTAACATGTGCGCTCACAAATCTGCTCAGTAGTTCAACAAGTCGTGATGCTTCTAGTTCCAGAGCTTTCCCCTATTTTCTAATTCCAGTAGAGCTATCAGTTCTAGTACTTTTTCTGGCCCTAATAAATGGGCACTGCCCCACATAACAGCGGAAGCTATTTGTGTTCAGTGCTTAGCAATTTTTGTTGTCAGATGTTTCATCATCAATGCCATCACTTCCAGACAGAAGAGAAACAAGATAAGCCTATTTAGAAAAAGAACACACTCTGACAGAGTAAAATCAAACATGTCCTCTCCATGGCCTGACAAAACAATTGCTTATTAGCTACCAGATGGATGATTAAATAAAGAGTGAACCAGTAGTCCACTGCTTAGACTACTTTGCATCTATTTAAATGGGAGAAGCTGCCATAAATATGTCACATAATATTTGCGTGTTCACTGCCTTTCCAGCTGTCTGTCCTAGCACACTGCAGGCTGATAGAGCTCACTCACAGGGTATCTGCTTCCAATCTACCCTGTGCAATCTCACACATACAAACACACACAGCCAAGAGTGGATTTGGTGCTGGGCTGTGAAAACATCATCCTGATCTGTCTGTGGAGCTGTGACCCCAAATCAACCCTCCAGAAAAGTCCTTTCTCAACAGAGGATGTGTGGGGAAGTGCTGTAACAGTTGACTGGAATGCCACAGAGGGTGTGCATAAAAAGTAAACAAGCAGGCACGCAAGTACTCATTCACAAGATACATTAATGCACTTTACAGATGGGTGACAAATTAAAGGGAAAAAAACAACAAAGTGTCTTAGTGGTGGTGGTGCTAGAGAGCCAAAATCTTCCATAGGTGCTCATTTGGGTTGAGATGTGATGACAGCAAAGGCTACAGCATACGGCTCACATCATTTTTATACTCATCAAACCATTCAATGACCCCTCCTGCCCTATGAATGGGGGCATTGTCATTCTGAAAGAAACCACTCATTTAGTCAGGTTTTTTGTTTAAAATGTTACCTGTCTGAACTGTATGTGTGCTATAGAATGCAAGAGGGGCACATACAGATACGTGATCAGAAGGACTAACCACAAAGTCTCTCAGACAGACAGACAAAGAGCTAGAGGAATATTCATTATGCATATATGTTGTAGTGAATAGGTGTGATTCTTATTGTGAGAAAAATTAAATGTTTGACTGTTATAGCCGTGCAACCCTGAAAAAAATAAGTGACGAGTCAACAGCCACACTAGTAGTTCTATGAGGCTGTACAGGCACTCCAATCCCAGCTGACACTGGGCAAGAGGCAGGTTACACCCTGGACAGATCGCCAGTCTATCACAGGGCTGACACAGAGACACTCACCCACTAACACTCACATTCACACCTATGGGTAATTTAGATTCACCAATTAATCTAACCTGCATGTCTTTGGACTGTGGGAGGAAGCCAGAGTACCCAGAGGAAACCTAAGCAAGCACAGGGAGAACATGCAAACTCCACAAAGAAAGGCACCACAAAATTCAAATCCAGAACCTTCATGCTATGAGGCAACAGTGCTAACCACTGCACTACCATGCTGTGCTACAATGAAAACATATGGATGTTAAACACGTTTACCCTGTTCTTTATCTTCGTTTTATGTGTTAGCATATGGACACTTTCTTATAAACAAAAAACACAAAATATGTGTAAATGTCAGTTTTGCACATGGTCAAAACCATCAAATAGATGCTGATATCAAATGCATGCTGACATCAAATGCTTATTGAGTAAAGCTTCTACTAATTGTAATTCTGAGTTTATCATAATGAATGCAGTAACGTACATGTACACTCTTGGTTCCTGGAACTTCATATGTGCTTCAAGCCAAACCTGAGTGAATGTTGTAGGCCTGTTACAACAAGGGAATTGGAGTGAATAAAAGTAACTATAGATGCCCTGAGGCTCTCCAGATATCCACTGATAGGGGGTATAGAAACTTACAAACTAGTCAATCTCTAGACCTCAGGAGAGACAGTTTTACTGGTCTTATATTCTTGGAAGTGATCAATATCGTAAAACAGGAAAACACAGTTGAATACAAAAAACCTTCGATAAGAGTCTGCTCAGAGCTGCCTTAAAAGTTCTACTGCCATGAATACTTTTGGTCCACTTACATAAAGTATCAATGTAAAGTGAGGCCTGCTCTGATGAGGGGAACAAGTTTGCCCCATGCCAACACTCCGCATGGTTGAGTCAGCCTTCAGCAGGAAAAAAGCTAGAGTTTACATATCTGATAGCTCAGTTACCACTTCACTGCTGACCTGACAAAGCAAAAAGTCAAGTGGATGATACAATTGGCTGCAGATCTACAGCACAGGCCAGAATTGGAAACAGCATGTGAAACACATACTGCTATAGCCTACAGCAGGTCAACTGAGTAACACAATTTGTAGTTAAGGACACCAATTTATAATGTATATTCACCCTAGGGTATATTCCTTGGGATGTGAAAAGGGAGTAGAAACTCTTCCTGCAGGTGGGGTGGGGGGGTCCTTGGAGATAGTACAGCATGCAAGGGTTTCAAAGCTATTTCATATCACACTTTTGCTGGAGTAACCCTTCAAGAAAAGAGCTATTTTGTTTACTTAAGGTGAGAAGGTAACCTCTGATCAGAGAAATCAATTTTAAGCTTAAGAGGTAGCTCTCTGGTGAATTAAATGCATGCAAAATTGGCCTGTTCCACATTTTGAAAGGAGCGCTCACAAAAACTTTCAAAACCCCTTAGGATCTTTTGTGGAAACCACACAGACAGGATATAAAATCCAGCAAACATGGGATGGCTGAGCAATGAAGAGAGCAGATGTGAATGTGATATTCGCCCTCAGCACGGTACTTTCATTGTCTGGTGTTGTGGCTTTATTGAAAAAAAAAAAAAAAAAAAAATTACATTTTGGCCACTGATCTCAGATCGGCTCAGTCAGTACTTCTCGGAGTGAGCACTGTCATTACTTTGTCGGAATGGCATGCATGTAGCAGATCCAAAACCAACTCTGCCTGGAGGCTTTTCCATGCCACAGGGATTGGTTGAAAGCCAAAGAGATTTACAGAAACAACGTGTTGCATTAAGCGCATATGAAGCGAAAATCGGCATCGGTTTTGCCAGCAGCCAGATCAGCTAGTCGTGGTTTTAAACTTCTTGCGAAATCCAATAAATAAATACATCAATATATCATATATAAAGGCTACTAAGAAGCAGCAGATAACTTCAATGATCTCCACTGTTTTTCATACCAAGATTTATGGCATTTTATCCGTAAAAGTCATTGTAGTGTTGTCAATGATAAAACCATGTCTATTGTGCTAAATAGTTAATTACATTGAGCTTGTAGTATTTATTCATCTTCTGCGTGGCTTCTATAATATATGCAAAACGCTGAGTAGCGCAGCCAAGCCTGTTGCAACAAGTTTCACCATTAAGTTCACTACAGTCACTTTAAGACTGCAGTTCTACAGTTTCTTCTTTAGCAAAACTTGTATCACAATTATAACGTTTCAAGCATCGCTAATACGTACACAAAAGTCGTACCTTCAGATATTGGTAAATCCAAAGATTTGCGACCACATTAATTCGGACGTAAATCCGTATCCAGTGACTAGATTCGAAATCTTGCGGAGCGATGCAAATTCAATTAAATTGTAATCCAGGGGTTTTGTCTCTTTGACTTTTCTTCCTTGAGGCTTCTCCCACCTCGGAAGGAAAGAAGAAAAGTTACTGCTGAAATGTCCGTGTCCAACTTTCCCCCTCCCCTCTCTCTCCAGCTGCTGCACAGTC
>NW_018128284.1:161670-165866 GCF_001952655.1 Monopterus albus
CTCTTTCCTTTCCTCTGCATTTCTCTCTTTATGTCTTATATCAACACCCAGTTTCCCCCCCTCTCCTGCCTCTCTCTATGGGAGATCCCTCAGTGAAACGTGTAGTGACATCACCTGGTCCACAGTACCGGGGTATCTCTTTAATCTTAATCTCTTCCAGGCATCTATCCTCTCCTTACCTTCTGCCGCTTACCATCCCCGCCTCCTCCTCATCCTCCCTCCCTCACCTCTCATTGTTGGATTCATGGTTTACTGGAGAGTGTCTGGTCTCCGGTCTGCCTGGGTTATGCTTGTGTATTATTAGGAAGAATTTACTCCATTAAAATTAAGGGACTTACCTATCACACTTACATAAAATTGATGGCCAGGTCCACATCTTTCATACTATTTTATCACTGGGTTTTATTGCATCCAATGCATAAAGCGGTTTCGGTTGCAGCCACTGACCATTCTGAAACACCCGTCTTAATAGCTAAATAAATTCTACCTTTATTGTCAGTAAGCAAACAGTTAAGAAGGTGAATAAATATCACTTTGGCATTTAATTTATGTGTGCCTCCCCGGTGCCGTGGCTGACTAGGTACTGAAGAGTACTCACATCATCAAAGTATTTATTTCTGTCCTCTGCTGAGAGGTCAGCTCATCTACTAAGCCATTATCTTTCACTTTCTTATTAGTTTTAACCTCAAGCTCATAAAAAGAAACTGTAAACAGCATAGTAAGAGAGCAGGCTCAACCAACAACTTTGTGAATTCCACAAAAACCTTTTTGCCTTGAGAATGAAAGGAAGAGGTTATGCCCCATCAGTGACTTTTGCAGCTGTCTAACAGTTGTAACATTTAAACTATACTTGAATACTTCGAGGATCTTCTCAACCCCAGCGTCACATCTTTCGATCTGGAAGCAGAGGCCGGGGGCTCGGAGGTGGACTCGTCCATCACCCAAGCTGAAGTCACCAAGGTAGTTGAGAAGCTTCTTGGTTGCAAGGCACCGGGGGTGGACAAGATCCGCCCTGAGTACCTTAAGTCTCTGGATGTTGTGGGGCTGTCTTGGCTGACACGCCTCTGCAACATCGCATGGCGGTTGGGGACGGTGCCTCTTGACTGGCAGGGTGGTGGTCCCTCTTCTTAAGAAGGGAGGGTGTGTTCCAACTACAGGGGATCACACTCCTGAGCCTCCCCGGTAAAGTCTATACCAGGGTACTGGAGAGGAGAGTTCGACCAATAGTCGAACCTCAGATTCAGGAGGAACAATGCGGTTTTCGTCCTGGCTGTGTAACTGGACCAGCTCTATACCCTCTTCAGGGTGGTGGAGGGTTCATGGGAGTTTGCTCAACCAGTCCACATGTGTTTTGTGGATTTAGAGAAGGCATTTGATTGTGTCCCCCGCAGCACCCTGTGGGTGGTGCTCCAGTACTATGGGGTCTGGGGCCCTATGTTAAGGGCTGTCCAGTACCTGTACGACCGGACCAGGAGCTTGGTTGACATTGTCAGCAGTAAGTCAGACCTGTTTCCGGTGCATGTTGGACTCTGGCAGGGCTGCCCTTTGTCACCGGTTCTGTTCATTATCTTTATGGACAGAATTTCTAGGTGCAGCCAGAGGCCGGAGGGAGTCTGCTTTGGGGACCACAGGATTTAATCTCTGCTTTTTGCGGATGACATTGTCCTGTTGGCCCCATCAAACCAGGACTTCCAGCGTGCACTGGGACGGTTTGCAGCCGAGTGTGAAGCGGCTGGGATGAGAATCAGCACCTCCAAGTCCGAGGCCATGGTTCTCAGTCAGAAAACGGTGGTTTGTTCCCACTGTGTCATCATCAATAAATATTGAGATGCACAAGTAAATCTCTCTGCCAAAGTTTTCTGCTTCATAGCAATCTGTTTAAAACTGCAAAATTGCATTTAAGTAATAGACCAGAACATGTGTGTGTGAATGGGAGGAAAAGAGAAAGGGAGAAAAAGAGAAAGGAATGACAAGAAAGATGCAATTATTTTGAAGGTCTGTATTTAGAGGACTCCTGAGAGCTACACATGGGTAACAGGCTTGTCTTCTCGTCCAGTTCTGCACAGTTTTTCTATGCCTACAAGAAAATCAGGCCAGGCACCAGCATGTGACTACATTTTCAATGAGAATTGATGTAAATGCTCCAGTTCACATGCATATGAGCCATTTCGTATCCTCTCCTGGTGGGAATAAATTATGATGACAACCTTGAGAGACACAGCTATAATTTTATCATATAAAAGGGAACAAAAACAATAAAAGATTGCTGTGAAGGATTGATGACAGATATTCTAAAATGCAAAGCCTTGGGGAAGAAACCAGTTGCAAAATTGGCCACATTTCACATCACTATCTGTGTTGTTGTTAAACACATTGACAGGGAATACAAAGCTTCTGAACATGGCCTGGTTATACTGGTTCAAATTTTACTGGCTTGGGTTGTGTGTGTGTACAATGTGATCCATTACAATAATACAGTGTGTGTGGTCGGTGGGTTTGGCCAAGTTCCAGCTGGGGAACATCTCTGAAAAGGACGATCAATGAGCTAGTCAACTGGCATTGTATGGTGGTCTGAAAATAACATTCCATGATTTACGAGATGTGAGCCTCTGCTCTATCCAGAAGTTTCACCTCACCTTCCGTTCAACGTTACCTCTGCTCTGCCCTTCTTTTTTTAATGCACCCGTTCCATATTTGTGAACAGGACACCACTTTCAAAAATTAGGTAGGTCTTTTTTAATTTAAGGTCTCTTCAGTTCCTTTAATTAAAAATGAGCAGAAAGGCAATCCAGTCTGATTACAGCTAAGCTCCCCTGAGCTTTCTGCCACTAACAAACATGGGAGTCTCACATTTTTGCTATGAGACTAAAAAGGATGGCACCTGTTGCAAAGTCCTCTAGGGAGTACTCTAGAAGTAGTCAGACTCTCAGTCACAGATACCCCTAGACAGGGGCATCAAGGGATGGGGGTTCATCTGTGTGTGCTCATGCTGTCTCCCAGAACTACCTTCCCACTGAGTCTCTCCATCTTCATTATATCCTGCCCTCCTCCTCCTTATTCATCTTTACCCAAGTCCACGCCTCCTGCATCCTCCATCCATGGCTGTAGTCCTGTTAGAGGTGGACTTTTCTCTTTCCCCTCCCTGCTCCAACAACCCTCACCACTCTTTCTCTTCCTCAGTAACTATGTGAGACGCAGAGAGTGGATGGATCCTGGCAGTCTCTTTATTGGCTTAGTTATTTCCACTGCATGCTCCCATGATCCCCTAAGAGGATGAGGGATGGGCAAGTATGGAGCACTGAAAGAGGGGAGTAGATGGAAGGAGTGGGTGGGCTTTGGTCAGGAGAGTGAAGAACTAAAGCAAGAAAACAAAAGAGAAAGAAACACACTTTGTCCTTGTTTCTTTTTTTGCATTCACCTTAGAGTTGCAGTCAGTGATCCTTTACACATGCATGGTGAAAGTCTGTTACACATACACACAGCTGAGAAGATGCAGCCAGTGCACACAGCGAACCCCTGCATCTTCAGTGCAGGCAGCAGAGTGGACTCTATTTCAAGCCTGAGTGCTGATATAAATCAGTCAATCAATAAGGAAAGAGATGCTTAGAGATGGGCAGCCACACAAAACAGCCCTCAGCACACACCAGTGTATTTTTGTGCAGAGTTCCTGTTTTGTTGTCATTAAAATCCTGGGTACACAGGTGTGTACCACTAAATTGGCTTAGAACTCAACACTAACTCTTTTTGACTGATAATGTGTGCCTTCTCAGTTTGCTGGTCTGTATTCCATGGGTTATTGCTGCAGTAACCCATGGAATAAAGTCAAACCGCCAGGCACTGGGCTGAAACACTCCCACTGCTGCAGCAAACCTACAACTTAAGTTACAACATTACCACACACAGAGCAAACTTCAGATTTAAGACATTGGCAAGATGCTGTATTACTTTACTAAAGTCTAATTTTCCTTCCATGACATCAGAGGCAAAAAACAAAATAGAGCACAATAAAAAGGGAAGGAATGGAAACCATAAAAAATAGAGCAAAAGATATCTGCTTAAGGAGAAGAGGAAGGGGGATTGAGAAAGATAAAGAGGTAGTAGATTGAGTCCTGCACCATGATGACTGGTGCAAGGAGCCTATTTGGCCAACTGACACATATTCCAACAACTGCATTCCCCCCCCCCCAAATTTTCCC
>NW_018128284.1:166034-172807 GCF_001952655.1 Monopterus albus
ATACACAGAGAGAGAGAAAGACCAAAATGTTATGGAGAAAATACAGTAGGTGCAGCAGTAGTTTTCCATTGGAGTCTGGAAAGAGTCTGTACTCTCACCATATGTGGTCTCATGATCACCACGCCACGTTATTCAGATGTTTATAGGAGTTCACTGCTGCCAGGATAGTCTTCCTTGGAAGGTTTTCCAAACATGCAAGCTTAACACGAGTCTCACAGCCTACAAGCAAAATGGTTTTTCCATGTAAAATGTAATGCAGACAACTCTCTTGTTCAAACTATTCCCACTCTCTTCTCCTTACTACAGTATATAAGAAACAGTGGTGCTCTCCTTTTTCTGTATTTAATCAACATGTGTACACCTCAACTTCTGATCTCCTGTCTGGACATGCAAAGGTACAGGTGGGAGTAATTCACACGTGTGCTTTGTGAGTTTTGTAGTGATAGATGAAGTTGGATGTTGTGGTGTTCATGTCGATGAATTTTGTGGTGTATAATTTGAATACCACTGTTCTCCTCTTAACATGGTTGTTGACAAAATAATCAATTTTATTATTTTTTGGAGGATATAAGTTCCCAGAATGTCGCTGCCTAGCTGCATCCTGCGACCTGCATTGCTCTCTGCTGGTCTGCTGCATTCTGGCAGGTTGCCAGGTTTGCGCACGTTGCACTACAACTCACCCAATTGTGTTTCAAAAACAAAACTTAACTTTTCAATATCTAGAAAAATACAAATATTTAATTTTAAAAAAGTGAAGTCAATTTGAGTCAACTGTCTCAAGCCTAAGTCAAGTCTCAAGTCATGAATACCAAGTCAAAGTCAAGTCATCATAGCTTTTTGTCAGTAATATTTTGGCTAGAGTTGAACCACTGTTATGCTACTGTTCCAGTTCTGATTCAACAGAAACATCTTGATTTTCATAATCATTATCATTAACACCACAGGACAAACAAACGTCCCTCTCTCAGGTGTACTGTATTATATCAGTATAATCAATTTATTATTGTGGATGTGCCAGGAAGTCAAGTAGCTTGGGGGAAAAAAAAGAGGCTATCTTCATTTTGTTCTGGCAGAGGAGACAGAAAAGTGATGCCATTAGTTCAAGGGCTGGACATGGCCAAAGGAACTTTAAGGCTTGGCCAAGGTTGATCGTTGACACTTGCCTCCTAATTCCCCAGGAGCTGCACGGGCATGCATTCTGCCTTCAAATGCAAAACTGCACTTTAAGAGATTACAGAGACACACCTGAAATACATATTTCCATTTAGCTTCAGCCAAGACTTTTCCCTTGGTTTATCAGCTCAGATAGTTTATTCTGGCAAACGTCACACATATACTGTTATAACAGAACATTGTGGCATGCAAAAGTACACACTCACTCGCACCAGCAGAGCTACATTACCATGAAGAGTTTTACAAGACAATAAAGTCCTCCAGTGGCTCTATAGCTAATTACAGCATAAAGCGAAAAAACAAATGTCTTACTAAATCAATGGCAGTATGTTTCACACTGCATGCTCATACACAGGGTGTTTGTAATCAAATCAATGTGAGCAATATCAGCACTGTCTCTCTCAGCTGTAACCTCAGTGCTGTGTCTGCCATATGGCTGTCTTTTATATCTGCTCCTTTAACCATACAAGGATGCTTCTTGAATGCCTACTAGTAAAATGAATGCATAGGCCCTTTGTATGTCAACATAAGTCATCTACTGTTTTCAGGATGAGTTAATTCCGGTCCAGGTTAATCCCAGTCCCAAAAAAACCAGACCCTGGAAATGTAAATCAGTCCTGAATTGAAGGCTTTTAGGCTAATTGAACTGTCCGCCAGGTAAATGAAGCACTCCAAGAGTTCAGGATACTTCTGACAGCCAGTGGTGGCAGGTTTAATGAAAGCGTTGGCTCATTAACATAGGGCTCAGATAGTGGCCCTAAGCTGTCCCTTCCAGGTTTGTTATCTCAACAGCAATCCACCATGGTCATGGCTAATTGGCTTCAGCACACAATGAAACTTCTAACATTTTCAGAGCTCATTAGAGCAGGTTTGTTTTTCAAGCTTGCTTGCATGTAGTTAGCAGGTCTGCTGATACAAAGCATCAGATGACTGCACCTACATCCCAACGATGGATCCTGCCCGAGGGCGGAAGTTCAAGTTGGAAAGTGATGGGGCACAAGGTTACGCTCTTTCAGAGAGAAGCATCACATCTTTTTGCAGTCACATTGTTACAAAGCCTCTCATAATCTCTCTTCTGTGTCTTCTGCATTATTATCTGCAATGGAAACTAGACAGCACTGAGAGATCGCAAACTCACTGACACTCTACCGGGTCAGCAGAGTTTCAGCTACACTTTGAGTTGCAAGTCTTAGCATTATTTGTTGTGTCACAGGAGCAAGTTTTCCATTGGCCCTATAAATTTGAACATTCTGGATAAGCATTATTACCTGGATCCAGATCATACTCTGATGTGTGGCAGATCTTATGGGGATATTACCTTACAGTTTTTGTCCAAGCATGCTAGACATTGTGTATGGATTTAGAATCAAAAATATTGTTTGTCAGGGTCATGAATTAAGTTGCACCCAAATGTAAGAGTCAGTAGAGTTAAAAGATCTATATCTAAACATTTATTGTGGGGATTTGTTAGTGACAAAACCACTCTGTGGGCTGAGAGTGGAGAGCATATACGGTTCATATAACATTTTGATTAGTAACTGCAATTTTATTACATATTTTTTCTCAGTAACTATAACTGATTACAATATATTAATTACAGTAACTAGTTACATGTAGATAATTACTCCTGGTCACTGCTTACAACAGGATGTGATTATACATGTAGCAATCCTTGCATTCTCTGCATGATCAATGGATGGACATGACAGACATTTGGTTCCCAGTGGGCAATCTCAAGATAATGCCACTTAAGAATAAGGTCATCCAACAGCTGACCCTCTGTGGTACTCTACCATTATTTAGCTCATTATTTGGTAACTAATGTCGGTAACTAGGAGATCATTCTGTAACTAAAACCCCCTGTTGCATCTTTTACAGTAGATTGTGTTTTCCCTGCATATCAAGAAAAATGAATGAACACAAGACATTAGATTAGATCAGATTAAAGGGGACACGTCACATCAGTAATAAAGGCATGTCAGCAGAAGCTTGAATAACAGCTTTGTGTCTCCACAAGATCTGGCCAATAGCACTGCAGTGTACTCAGCAGTATTTTTAACCATGCTGCAACATGACTCTAGGGATAGTAATATTGGTCACTCCACCACTTTGGTCCAGGCAGAAATATCTGAACAACTATAGGATGAATTACTTTGAACTTTTGTACAGACATTCGTGGTCCCTAGATGATCAATCCTACTGACTCTGGTGATCCCCTGACTTTTTACTGCCACAGTTAGGTTGACATTTATGATTGTGAGTGAAATTTCGACAACTATTAGATGGATTGCTATGACATTTGGTAAACGCATTCATGTCTTCTTCAGGAAAAATTGCAATCACTTGTAACAATATTATCAGATCAAAATTGCAGTTTGTCCAGCTCTACATGAGATTCCAGTCAGGCTCAGCCATATTTTGTCTAGCACAAATTAACAAATCTTAGCATGCTACATGTTATGTTAATTATATAATAGTTCAGTATATATAAAAGTTTAGGGATTACAGTTGAAGCTTCTCAGTGTTTCATCAGGCTTACACTATAACCACGTGAGATCAAAAGATGGTACTGTTTATTTGCAATCTGTCTGTGTATACACTCTCTCATAATCTCTCTCTTTCATAAGAATCAGTGGTCCTTGCAAATAGTTTAGATTTGCTAAATCCAACTGTGAGGAAGCCAGTCTCAGTCAACCCCTTGCAGCAGTGAGGTCACCAGGTGATATTCTCAACTTGAAGTCTTCACAGCATCAACAGTGAACAAATGCTTGTCTCAACAAAGAGAAAGGTGTCTTTTTGTGTCCGGAGCGTGTGTAGCTTGCTCTAGTTACACTTTTTGATATAAAAATGATTCTCCACCACTTTTTTTGCCCTCACATCATCCTGGTCATTAAGAATCTCAGAGGGTCTAGTGTTGACCTCTTCGCCCCTACAAATAAGATATGCTCACTATCATCATGTGAGATCAGTAATGATGTGATAGAGAATAAATGGAGAAAGACTGACAAAGAAAGAGACTGTTCCATTAAGTCCTAAGAGGAGTGATTCTGTCCTAACATGGCCTAGTAGCATTGATTGTAATATATGTAGCTGCCTTGCTGTGGCTTACACAGCACTGCTGCAATGGTTTACTGATACACACTGGAAGCAGATTTTTAATACTTAATCTGTTTCACTGAGACACTGTCCCTATCTCCAAATGTTTCATTTTAAAAAACAGAATTTACAGTCTTAATAAGGCATGCATGCCCTCACATGTACACTTTCACAGATTTACCGAGTAAATAATGTACCACACCACATGGGAGTCTACACTGCACGGGGGGCCTATTATCACTGCAAGTGCTCACAACTCATGCATGTTTATGGTTTTCATCCGATGACTCAGAGTGTGTGTGTGCACGCTCATGTGCCTGCATGAATATGTACTGTATGTCCTTTGAGCCACATGCTTGTAGGGACTTTCCTGGTTTATGATCTCATCACAACATCCAAACAAGCTAAACAGAGATGAGTGAAGGAAGAGAGGGTGAAAAAAGAGAAACAGAATGCAGGTCAGGCGTCGATGGATTACTGCATGAAGGTGGTCTAGGCAGCATGGCTAATTATGCGTGACATTACTGAATAAGCTGTTTCGCTTGCTACATTTTATTAAAGTGAGTAAAACGCTGCACACCTTAATTCATTATTCATTGATTTTAATGGGTATTTCACAGGAAAAAATACAGAAGAGTGCTGAGAAACTGTCCACTGGCTCAAAACCTCAGCAAACTCGTGTCTCCAGGCAATCAACTTATTGATTTTGAGGAAAAATAACTACAAAATCTGGTTTAGTGAACTGACAACAACATGTTTGGAATTATAATGTATAACACAAAGCATGGTTATATTGAGACATCCCACTTTGACAGGACGTAAATGGCTGTGGGATTAGGGGGGTACAAAAGTTGATTTGCGATGTTTACATGCAGGTAAAATCTCAAGGCAGCTTTGTCCCATTTACCCAACCACCGAGGCAATCCAGTTTTACAAGTAACTATAAGCACAACATTTCTCCTGTACCAGAGTTAAGAGGAAGTAAGTAGGTAGGTACTTTATTGATCCCTCAATGGGGAAATTTCAGTCAGGGAATAGAGTTTTGTTCTGTACAAGGCCTTGACCCAGAACTCCAGCTGAGTGAGTTGTGATTCTATTCTGTTCATGTGTTCTTCCTCCCTCCCTACAATACACTTGCCAAATGTTAATTTGCCCAAATATGCCAACTTATTCTACAGGGTAGTGTGACTTAGTCCTAGATACTTGTGTTATGACAAGAATACTTCCTTACACACAGACCTACATGTCACTGACACAAATTTTCACACACATGCTCAATCTTCATGCACACCTATGAGTTCCCAAATATAATATATGAAGGCAAATACAGCACATGTGTGCACACTATGACGCAAACCCCTCTGCAGTGATGAGCTGTGGGAGCTGCTGTTTTGGTGCATCTGCAGGTTGCCAGTGCGAATTAGAGAGAAGGCTTCTCTGCCCCTCTAAATGTTTCATGATGTTTACCAGGCTGTTTGTTCTAAGAGTAGATCAAGGTCAGGCCACTGGCACCCACCAAAGGAGAGAAGGGGTGTGGTGGGTAATGGGCACAGAAGGGTAAGGGAAAGAAACAGAGGTTAGTGAGAGAATTTTTATAAGGCCAGGTCAATGGATTGATTCAACGATCAGTGATTAGATCAATGGCTGCAAACACTTTACACCAGGATCTGACCAGAATTGTAGCACATATGTATTGCTGGCGGATGGTAAGAATGCTACTGAAAGATCTTGATTCTGTAGTTCAATAAACATTATATACATCCATTAGTGGTGATATATCATGTGTTTTCACTATGAAAAATTTCACTGGCACCTGGCTACAAATCAGTGCAGCACTATCACTGCATATATTAAGAAGAATTATCAGAACATGTAGCAGTGAAAATAAATTCAGATAAACTCAGGTCAACGAGTGCAAATACAACCAACCAATTTGAAGGCAATATCAATGCTGACAGGCACTGCTGAGTGAAAGCGCTTTGTCAGAGCAGTAATCCTCAATAAATGTGTGTTGATGGAAGTGAATGAAAGAATCAGTAAAAACATATAATAAAAAGCACCAGCGCAAAATTATGAAATCCAAACAACTTGGCAATAAATCATCACAAAGAGAGGTGGCAGAAGGATAAGATTAAATGAATATGATTAGACAGAAGTACAGATTCTGTCCAGTGTGAGCATGTGTGTATATAAACAAAAGGGGATTCTGAGAGGTTTCTTAGTAGGAATTCCACAGTATAGAGAGACAGGAATAGAGAATAGTGCAGATGTAGAACAGATTCACAACATCCACTTGGGTTCACAGTGTTGGAAGGCAAAAATCTTTTATGGGTGCTGGTACTGTAGTTGACTTTTGTTGCTGGCAGAGAGAACCAGTTTCCCCATTTTTGGTTTTTGTGCTAAGCTATGCTAACTAGCCAGAGCTTCATATTTACTGTATGGACATGAGCGTGGCATTGATCTTTTTCTCTCTGCTTCCCAGTATGTAGAAACCTTTCCTTTAA
>NW_018128284.1:172845-182170 GCF_001952655.1 Monopterus albus
TCACAATTAAATAACAGATTAATGTTAATTGCAGGTCTGTGATGAGACTCAAACAGTCAAGCATGCGAAATTCAGATGCGCTACATGCTTAGCGACCAGCCTGACCTCTTACTTCACTTCTCGCTGCATAATGGGCACACTACATCCTGCACTGACACTGAACACTGGCATTGGATGAGAGTCCCACAGTGGCACACAAGACAATATGTAGGTCCAAGATGATGAGACATTAAGTGAAGTGGCATTGTGAACACAGAATACCTTGCTCTCTTGCCTTCTATCTCATATTAAACAATGAAGAGAAACCCATTAGTATTCTAGCCTGTAGCCTTCTTTCCCACTCTTCCTCTTGCCTGTCTTAAGCTGCAATGCTGGCCAAATATTTCCTCATCAAATCGCCATATTTCATCGTTTTCAACCCCAAGCCCTCCTTCTTCCCTTGCTCCTCAGTCGGCGTTTAAGACGATAATTGACATTCTCAGACAAGATCAGTGCTGACCTGGAAGCGAGCAGGGGAGCATTTAAGTGGTGGCGAAGCTCAAAATGCCCCTGCTGTTCAGCCAGGGCATGGAGATTGGCCGCTGCTTATTGAATTCATATCAAATAAAACTCCAGAGAAAGTGATTGCAGACAAGTGTGGTGCTACAATCCCACCATTCAACCATCCTCCCCACATCATCTGCCCTCCACGGTTTGCAGCTCAACTACAGCCCAGTTTCTCCTAATTCACTAACGTATTCTATTATATCTGCTCCCTCTAGCTTATTTTCCAGTTTTCTTTTTTGCTCGCTCTCTCCCTCCCTCTCAGGCTCTATCACTTTCTGCTCAGTGAAAGTCAGGTTTTTCCTTTCTCTCTGCTTCCCCCTTTAACCTTTTCTTTTCACCTGGTGAGACCTCTGGATTTCAGTTTCAGTTTGTTTATCGAATTCTCTGACTGCTTTACTCTCCCAAAAGCTGTGGTCTGTGTTATCCTTTCCTTCTAATGCTGCCTCAGCTGTATTTCTACCTCTGCATTTGTCTTCACCTGCCCTCTTGCTCTGCCACTTATTATTTCCATCACATGATCTGCTGAATTTCCTCTGTAATCTTCTCTCTGCATCCAGCAGTCTCATTAACTCTTTGAAAAGAATAATAAGAACCAGCAAAGGTCATGATTGATACTAAGGAGAATACAGATTACTCTTTAGTGCTCTGTCTAGATAATAAGATTTTATTTCAGGCATGTTTGCACTTTTGTCTCACATGTAGTTTTTTGGTCTGTTCCACTGCCGCAGTTTGTCCCTGCTCCAAAAGTTTAGCTGTCTGCCACTTGGGGGCGATATGACCATATACTTCAATTTTTTAACTCAACTTCAACTGCTGGTCCACAGCCTCTGCTGCGCCACTCCATAGTCGTCTCTGGGTAGCTGCACCATCCCATGGGCTCCCTCCTCCTTTTCCTCCTTGTATCCCTCCATTACCCCCTTGCACACCCCTGCACTTCTTAAATCAGCCGCGATAAAAACACATGCCAGAGTGAAATGTCACAAAGCGTATCTCAAACTGCCAGAACATTAACCTGTTCACCCTTAGGCACCTTGCTTTTCTCAGAGGGGGAGGGAGTAGGGGGCACAAAAATAGGGTTGAGGTTGTAGCAGAGGAACAGGATATGGTGACAGGGAGAAAGAGAGGGAGGCAGGGTGAACCGCAATTGATTAAAAGCCCTGATGGGTTAAGGAGAGCAGGCAGATATACAGGCAGACTGTGGGGGGAAAAACAGATGGGATAAGCAAAGTAGACAGAAAATACTCCAGTGGCTAAGGGAAGAAGGGAGTAAGGGAGCAGTGGCATTGACAGCAATAAACCAGAGAGAACCAAAGGAGCTGGAGAAAAAGAGAGGCAAGCTGGTTGACCGAACAAGAGACACAAAGTCAAAGAGACAAGTAGGAACAAGGGGGGAAAGGTGAGTGGTGAGTAAATCCAAGAGAAGATTGGGAAAGTCACATTATGTGTGGTGATGGTGGCAGAGGTGATCACCAATCTAGTAAGAGTGAGTTGAGGTACAGAACAGAATGCAGCACAGGGTAGATATGTGCTAAATCTCACTGGAAGTGATTTGGTTGATAATAGGCTGATAAAACCGCCGCCTGCTTTCAGTGCCTGTCATAAATCTTTCATTGCTACTCTCGTTTCCTCCATCTCCCTCTTTTTTTCTCATTTTCATTTGTATAGCCATCTCATTGGCCTTCACCCATACAATACAGAAAAAAAAACAGCCATGGTCAAAACAGGCCTGTGATGCATTTTAAAATAGGCACCACAGGGGGAATTCCGGCAAAACAATGGGTGAAGCTACAGCACAGCATCCTGCGAGCAATGGCAGAGCCCACAGTGCACATGCAAGGCTAATATTAACACTGTCAAACATGAAGATTTGCTGAGTGAATTCACCACTCAGAAGTCTCATATTGCTCTGTGCCTACTGTGCTTTCACCTGCCCTCTTGAAAACCCTCTGCTTGATTTCCCTCTGCTGCTCTAGACTCACCTATGTCTTTGCTGTTTCCATGTCTCCTCTCCCTTGGCACAGCCATAATTCACATGGATTAAAGGGATCTTGTTTGGTGGGGGTGGGGGTGGGGGGGGGAGTTGATTATATGTACTGTATGTAAGCTCTATGGCCAAGATGAATTAGCTGCCCAAAATAGGCCACTCCCGACACAGATGGCACAGGCATCAGCCACTAGCAGACCAGGTGCTACTTATCAAAACAGGTAAATAGGTGATGAGAACATAAATAGAGAGTATAGAGAGGGGAGGCAGATGTAGAATGTTAGAAGCCATGCAAACCTGGTGTTAACGCCTGTAGTCCTCTTCATATGCTACAAATGAGCTAGATATTTTTTGGTTTGGTGGAGATATACAATTAAAAAAGTAAACATTGGACTTACATTCACAGGGGCTGCCAGAAACATGGCTCCAAGTGAATTCCAGTGTTCCTCTGTGTCACCTGGGTGTTTATACAGATAGTAATTTGTGTTAGACATATTAAATTGCTTAGGCCATTTTATGCAAAATGGGTGTGATTTTCAGCTGGAGTTTTGCCCAAAGAAAAGAAAAGGCCTTTTTCAAGGAAGATTTATAACTTATAAATCAAGCTTTAATTTATATATTATAACAAACTTTACATGACTGATCAACCTTCATGTCATGTACTGTGTAACACCACTCACTCGCACTACGACATGGTGTGGTCAGGATATCTCCTTTATTAACGGCTGCAGGACTTTTTTTAGCAACATTTGATAGCCATCCTTCTTTACTTCCCTCCTTTCTTTCTCTCGAACAGACAGGTCGTATCCTGTCCTTATCACCTCTCTACTGCCCCCTCCTGGTTACTACCCACTAGGTGCTACAATCGCATCATTTGAGTATAATATAAAAGACTTGTGTGGCACCTTGTAAAATAGGCACAATGTATTTAAAAACCTTTTTTATTTAAAAAGGTCTATTTTCATATAGCTTCAGCTTTTATTCTAGTTAGGCAAGAAAATATTTAAATAACAAATTTCAATGAATCAGATTTCAGTCCTTAGTTTAATTAACCCTTTATTAAATCAAAAATTTATTAGATAAAAATAAAGTTGAATATACCTAAAATGCACTGGATGTACAGACAAGTGACAAATCAAATTAAAAACCAGCATATTGTGTCTCATGAAGGTATTGGTCCACCATGTTTAGTCAGAACATCTTCAGTACAACGTGGCTTTGATTCTACAAGTTTCTGAACTCAACTGGAGGGACAGACACCATTCCTCCACAAGTTATTCTCTCATTTGTTATTTTGATGATGGTGGCGTAAATGCTGTCTAACACATCACTTCAACATCTCCCATAGGTTGAACTGGGTTGAGATCTGGTGACTGCAAAGGCTGTAGCATATGATTCACTTCATTTTCATGCTGATGTCCTGGAAAAGAACACTCATCTATTAAGGTTTTTCACCTGTATATACGCAACACACATTTACATTAACATGCCTATAGATGTCAGAGTGCAGAATATCTACTAAACAGGCACATTATACTGTCTAAACCAGATTGTGTAGCTATCCTACTGTACCATCACCATAAACTGTTAAATGGTGGCACTCATCTACTGTAAATGGCCCTGTAGGTTTAATACTGACAACTGAGAACACTCTCATAAAATTCCCTGAAATGTATCTAAAGACAGCAGTTCACATTAAAGCAGCATGCTGGAAAGAAAAACAATATCTTCTCCCTGGCTGCTTGGCTTGCCTGCAGAATTAATCGATATAAGGGGCTTTTACAAGAGCCTTGTGGGTGTTTTTAGTGCTAAACAATATTAGATGCATTTGATGCTTTTTAATAGCGGAGACTTTAATGAATTAGGATTCCTGGCCTCTTGCAGAGTCAGAAACATTTTGAACACAAAGTAAGCTCGCTGACTTTCAGCCAAGAAAAGATGACTCCAGTCTGCCTATAATGGGATTTAAACAAAGACGCAAGTAGGCTGAAGAAGAATGTCTTGCTTTGCCTGCTTACCCTCCGCTCCATGCCAGCCATTGTCATCCCTTAGCTGACAAGCGATGTTCAGGGTGTTCCAAATACCATGACAGAATGCTCTATCGCTTTGTGTCAGCCAGCTAGGCAGCAGCGAGGAGGAGAGGGAGCAGGAATAATGTGGCTGGACTCAGGAATACAAAATGAGGAAAGGAGGAGAAATGAAAGGAGGGAGGGAGGGAATGAGTCAAGCAGAGAAAATGCATGTATCTCCTGGCATATAAATAATCTTTTTGCCATCTCCACCTTCTACCTCCACCCTCCTCATCCCTCCATGCATAATGTTTTTCATCATCACTATAACAAATGTGCATGTGAATAACTAAATGAGAGTGAGATGCAAAGAAAGAATGAAGTAAGAAAAGGTGAGAGAACCTGTCATGCAGACATAAATGGGAGCTTCAATATGATATACATACAAAGATAGAGCGCATGTGCTCACAGACACATACTTGGACAATCTCTAATGCAACAGATCTGTTGGTCACCATGACAATATGACACGATAGAGATTTTTTTTTTTCTATAGGCTGCCCACCTACACACAGACACACACCATTTGTCACACATGCATGCATACACCCAATCTGACACCGAGGTCAGGATAAAATATTTCTAAGTGCAATTATGCGTTATGTGCGCGCGTGTTCTCTTACTGTGTGTGGCGGGAAGTTTGGTGTTCTGTCTCATCTTACCTTGAGACTGGAGCTCTTCTCTGTCTCCATGGCTGTGGCACCTCTGTCCCTCATTATGTCTTGCTCACCTCCTCCTTTCTCTCTCCCTGCTTGTCTCATTGGCACAGGCCTCCTCTCTCAGTAGAGGTGTGTGCAGATCCAGCTGGTGGGTGTCATGCTCTACTGCTTGGTACCGTCACAGTGGCCAAGAGAACAGCTGGACACACACAGACAGACAGACACACACACAGGGCAAGAGAAAAGTCTTCCCAGAGACTCACTATTCATTCCCCTCATTACCATATAGCCTGTCTCTCGGAGAGAATGGGGCCAGGTGGCGGGGAGTGGGGGTGGGGGTGGGGATATGTCCTCTTGTTTCACCCTGGAGCACCATCCAAGAGATTTAGAATAGCTTTCACTGTGATGACCAATGGCATGTTTTCATTTCCATCAACCCAGAAAATGCCACAGGAGTAAATGTTTAAGCCTGAACTTACAATTGCTGGACTAAAGCCTAAATTGGCATTTGTAGCAATACAGCACCAATCATAAGAGCTCTGTAAACAAATCTGCCTTAGTTACAAGCCCCCCCCACACTCACACACACACACACACACACACACACACACACACACACACACACACATGTTGATAACCACCTGTTACTGGTTATACCATGTTAGTCACATCTAGGGATGCTCAAAGCAAAGCAGCACTGCAAAGCCACATACAATGGCGGGCAATATAACAAAACATAGAAATGTACTTATTCATGTACTTACAAATTTCAGGACTTATTACATCCAAATTGCATCAGAAATTAAATTACAGTGATTCTTAAAACCTACAGTTTTTAGGCAATGGCTCTCTGCTGGCTACATACTTCCACCCTTTCAGGGATAGTGGGTATGTTGCTATGGGAGTGCAGAGAAGCTGTAATGATACTATTTATCTAAAGTGGAAGACAGCATTTTCATCTCATTTTATTAAGGTTCAACACACTGTGTAGACATACCTGCAGAGAATGAAATTTCATACTGCAGCAGCTGGGTCCAGCTCAGGTGTATTTCTTGAATCTGTGATTGAAATTGGGTAATTCAACACATAGTTTTCATATGCATAACATCCCCTCAAACCACTAAAAGGATAAAGAGAAACACACCTACTGGAGTGAGTAGAGTCTCTTATGAAATTAAGCCACATTTTAATTTTTTTCTATGTCTTGATGGCATAGGTAAAGACCAAGAGTTCTGGCAAAGTGCTCATGGACTAGAACATGTGCAGCAAGTTCAGCTCGGGTAGAGTACTCTATTTTTCAAGTCTGCACAAACAAACTTTGTTCCATTTAAAATTTGTTAATAATCATTTCATTTGTGCCTGGACAACATGTACCTGTCCATCTGTCTCCCTTGAGCTATCTGTAACTTCAATATGTTGTAACCATCTATTTGTATTTATTTAAGTGATCATTCAAAAGCCAGTGAATTCCCCTTTATCAATAGTGAAACCACACAAAACAGTGGCTACACGTGCACTACTAGCTTGACTGAACAGCTACACACCTCACTAGAAGTGCTTTGCCCATTTTAATGCAATTTGACATCCACTACAATCTCAGATCAGATCAGATTTATTTGATACAATGTATCTGTACAAGTCCGCCATCATTTTTAATTAATCTACTACAACTGATTAAAATCGGGCAACATCCACTCATGATAACCAAGTCATTACTAATACTAAGTTGCTTGGTCCTAAAACTCTCACATCTGTGGTGCTGGCCCTGCTTGAGTCTCATTGATGAATACACGTTTTCCTCGATTTTTGTTTTCCTGCTTTGATTTACTGTACCCCAGCACAAAGTGAAGAAACTGGAGTGTCCGTAACAACTCTGACACCCTCTAATTTATTTGACTGACAGGTCACACTCACCTGCTTTGGTTTCAGCTTACCCTCCAGCCACCTATGGGTAGAGACAAAAAAAACAGCACAGAGGAAGTAACAGAGATGAGGTGGAAAAGATGGACATTGGAGTTAGGAAGAAAAAGTGGAATAATATATTTCTGATACACTGTTGCATTCCAGCCTACTCAGGAACTGTAACCTCTTATACAGGGATCTTTCTTTTTAACACTATTACCAGGCAAGCAACTGTCACTCACAGCAGCTCTACTGAGGGATTATTTTACTTTTACCAGCTTTTCCACTGTAAAACTCACTTTGCAGACTGCACTTTGATTATAACACAATTTCCCAGGTCTAATTTAATACAATATTCGCAAGCTATATGTACATTGACCGAATTATTTGTCTTTGTAATCATTCCTCCTCTCCATGAAGTGATGTCAGTGTAGTGCACTATGCCATATTGATAAAGATATGTTGCAAACTTTGGCAATGTTCACTAAAGATGGAATGTGAGCAAACTGCTTTAAAATGCATTGTGTGATTCCAGGAAATGAAAGACTGGCCAGTAATGAGAAAAATAGTTTAATAGAAAAAAAGCTTTATGTACATGAGGATGAAATTTGTCTGGAGGCATCACAGTGATTTGCTGAGAGACAAGCAGGATAGAATAACTTTTAATGCCGCAATGGCAGAATCTGTCCCAGACCTCATCAAAGCTCTGTACACTTCTTATGTCAACCCACAGCTGCATCTGGGATAGATGAGGTTCTTCCCTTTCAGCTGATTAAACCTCTGTAGCCCTTGAACAGCAGGAGAGATGCGTGTTCCATTTGTAGCTTCCATTTGAGGGATGTACCGCACATTAACAAAGTGCTACACAATTATGCAAACTTTAAGCAGTGTGGATCACCCTACTACAGTGCAATATTTGAAATTGCATTGAGTTCTAGCAAAAGATGTTCATGGCCATCTGTGCTCTTAAATTAATGGGCTATTCCACACAGTTGGTAAAAATGTATACTAGATGCATCAAAATCTCAACGCTTTTGTGAGATAGAATGTTTTCCTTGACATTTACACGGGAAACCACAGCCACTCTTTGCCAAATTTCATCTATTTTTCCTGCTCTATGACCAAACTTGTGACAAAGTTTTGGGCAAAGCAAGTTCTTGTGATATCTTGCTAGCAGGCAAACAGGGAGAATAAGTTAAACTATGGCAGCACCAACACTATAGGGGAAGGTAATAAAGACCTGAATTAACCTTTAACTGAAGGTTGAAGTGGAGATGTTTTTGTCCTCTCTACTCCAGGGCTTCCTGGGGCTCAACTGTTTTTTTTTTTGTTTGTTTGTTTGTTTTGGTTTTTTTGCTGTCTGTGAATGCCCATGTGTGTATGCATGTTTTAGCAATCATAACCTCAGATTTTTAAGATGAGATTTTCTGGAGGGTACACTTATTGCAAGATCCATTCATTAAATGCGTTTAACTGCATATCTGTCTCACCAAATATGTGCAGTGTAGAGCAATTTATTTAAAAATAAAATCATAATTTATTTAAATGGCTACAATTCCTCTACACCCAAATGTTACAAAAGTGCAGATTAGGATGCATACTAATGATGACATGTAGCTTGTTACTAACATTAAAAGAAAGTCTGTCTGGGCTATCCTGTTGCCACCGAGTATATTTAACAGTGCGTTTTAGCCCATCCCTGGTAGGTTAGTAATTAAGGTGCAGCGCTCTCGCCGCTGTGGCCCGGATTCAAGTCAGGGTCGTGTCAGGAAGGGCATCCAGTGTAGAACACGTGCCAAATGTCAACACGCGAGTTGTCACTGTGACGATTCACTGTGGCGACGCCCCCAGAAAACAGGAAAAGCCGAAAGTGATTTCTTTTCATTTAGGTTTTAGTCAGGAGGATGGACTACATTTTGCCTAAGTAATGGTGTCTAGGAAATCACTGGATGCACATTTTAAGTTTAGGTTAGGGATGTAAAATGATGTTGCTTGTTATGGGGGCCTGAAGATTTATGATGGCATGGCCTGATATCACTCTTTAGGGCAAAATGAAGAGTCAAACAGCACTTAACTTGAATACTGAGCTTCCACAGGAATGTTCATTTAATTCACATTTAATTGTTTAACAGTTGAGCCAATTTACAAAAAAAGGCATTTGCAAT
>NW_018128284.1:182226-186147 GCF_001952655.1 Monopterus albus
CAGTATGAACAATGTTACATTACTGTAGTAAATCAGGGATGACAGAATAATTGCAACTGTTCTCATCCAACTATCTACAGTATGCAAGTATTTTGCCCTCTACAAGCACTCATGAGATCCTATTAAATTCACCATTACCATAGTTGCAGCAAAACTCACCTTGCTTGTTAAACTCCCATTCTTGTTGCAAGACCTCATTTGGATGCTGATACCCCCATCAAAGAGCTTGACGATGAAGAACAATAGCTGAATAACCCTGTCATTTTCAAAGCACTAAGTGAAATACCTCTTTTCATAGAGTCTGCAGGATGAAAGAGATTTAAAACAAGAAAGTCAATAAGATAAATTGAGGTTCTTAAGATATTTTTGGGGGACAAAAGGTCATTAAATTCCCAGCAATAAGAAAAAAAAGTATGAACTTTGAACAGAATGCAGTTTGCTCTTATCCTCAATTGCTTTTTTATTCTCAGTGATTCTAGCTGGCTTTGTGTATCTTAACAGCTTTGCATTTACTAAAAAGTCACTCCTGCTGTTTTTCTCCCTTCTAACAAAAAATTCTCTCTTCTTCTTGATAACATCAACCATGTGTAGGAAATAAATTGACTTGTCAGTGGACAACTGCTTATGTCCAAGTTCACGATCTCACCATTTCCACAGACTACCTCTCTTTGCTTCTCTCTTTTCAGTAGACAGTCCTCTCTCTTTTAGCCTCCTCTTTTTTCTTCTATCATTTTGCTTTCATTTTCTTTCCTGAATGCGTTCTTTCCTTCTCTGTTTCTCCCCTTCCTCTGCTTCTGTCTCTTGTTCCTCTCGTCCTTGCTCCCTGGCTGTGGGGTGATGTATGGTTCCTGTCAGCATTGGAATCAATGGGACGTCGGTTGTTTTAATTTAGCCTGGGAGCCCAGAGGAACCAGATCCACAGTGTCATGGAAGAGCAATTGCAGCGGCCTTTCTCTACTCTGTTTTTACTCCCCTCCTTCTGTCCTCTCTCACTCGCTGCATTGATCAACACTTAGCTCACGCCAACCGAAGACCTTAAAGAACAAGTGAGCTCACCTGTCTGTTAACATGTTCTGGATTCACATCAGTGCCAAATGATAAGCTGCCTTACACCTCACAGTCTGTGATGTCTAAAGCAGCTAAAGCATGTTTCAAATAGCAAACACATTATCAAGCATAATTTTGTTATAAAAAATCATATTCTCCACGTACTGTAATATTTCAGGTTAGCACAGCATATACGCTGAGACATGAAAGTAAAGCTTTGAGGATCTGTCTCAAGCATGCAGAAATCATCCTGGTGGATGTATAAACAACTGATAATGAGCAGAAAGGTAAAAGGTTGGACAACCTTCATTTGAGCCACGATTTGAGGCACATCAGCTACATTTTTCCAGACAGCAGCTCCTCTCCTTCTGTCTCATATCATGCTCCTCCTTTTCATCATTTCCCCTTCATTGCCACCCATCATTAATAGAAATAATCTCTCTCTATATTCCCCAATGCCAGGCCTGAGCAAAAGCTGTCATGCAAAGCTCACACTGCGGGCTAAAGTAATTAAAGTGGCTGCTTTGAAACAAAAGGCAGAATATAGAAGCACTTTGGAGCAAATGAAAGAAATAGGCACAGCAAAATAAAAAGGGGGGGGTGGAGGTAACAAACAGGGAGGTGGGTTTCATTACAACTGCTCTGTTGATGAGAACTGTGCTGTATACATGGGTCAAGTATTATTGGGGTTTTTAACAGATGTATGCAAGATGTGACACAAAAGGTTGGAGGGCTTTGGTGTTTGTTTGAGCCACAGCACATTTGCAGAAATCTAGAAATAACAGAACGGTCTGTTAAAAAATAGAAAAGTTTATTGTGAGGGCTGTACAACAGGGTTTACTTGTCTAGATGGAATTAAGCCCAACTAAAATCACAAAACACAGAAATTTTTGTTAAAAGTACAAATGCTACAAACATTATTCCCTTAAAAGTACATTTATATACAGACGGCTCATTGGAACAATGTGTTCTTCATCCTAAAAAAGTTTTGAAAAAAAAAAATTTCATGATACATACCTGCGGTTTGCTAAAAAAAATAAAGCAAAGAAGCGACAAAATGAGCTGAATTCTTGCTTATTCTGTAAAGACTTTCTAAAATGATGAAAACACCCCCAGAAGTTATGATAAATTAGTGGATTGCAGTTATATTTCAAGCTACTGTTTTCAATTAGTATCAAAAATGTCTTTAATTGTCAGGGTTGCTCGGTTTCACCTGCCAACTATCCTCATTACCACCACCTGTTGTCACTCCTGTAATCACCAGATCTCCTATATTTAGCAACTACCTTCTTCCTGCCTTCCTGTGGTCAACATCCATTCCATCTACACCAATTCTGGTCTTTTTAGTCATGTCATGTTATAGCACTTCTTGCCTTGTACAGCACTAAATAAACACTGCTTATGGTGAAGTCAGTCCGTTTTCTCTGTCACACCACCTCACGTGGTGTGCGACCATAACATTAATCTTCTAATAAGCCTTTAAGTCTATTTGAAGTGGAGAACATTGTGCTGTTTGGTATTACACACACCACACTAAATATGCACAAGAGATGAAAAAAGAGACTTCTATGAGGAGATAAGGACAGAAAGTTAACAAACATGGTCAAGGCAAACACCATCAGTCCATCTCCAAGCAGCTTGATGTTCCTGTGACCATAACTGCTAATATTAAGTTAAGGTCAATGGGACCATAGCCAAACTCAATGGACGTAAGAAAAATTTAGCCCAGGTTAAACAGATGGACAGTTAAAAACAATAAAAAACCTTTAAACCTTCAAACAGACACAAGTTGAGCTTCAAGATCAAGGGACAGTGGTGTCTAGTCACACCATACAGTACATTGCATTCTGAATGAAAGTGGGCTGCATGAATGAACATCCAGTAAGAGTCCTCTTATGAAGGAAAAACTGAAGAGTTTAAAATGTTATATGTGGCCACAGTGGTTCTGGGACAATGCCCTTTGGACAGATGAACCAAACCAGAGGCTTATTGGTCACATCACCGGCACTGTATGTTCACACAAGAACAAATGAAGCTTTCAAAGAACTGAACACCATTCTCATTGTGAAACATGAGGGAGGGCCAGTTATGTTTTGGGGTTGCTTTACTGTGTCTGGCACAGGATGCATTGATTGTGCACAGAAAATAAAAAAATGATATCATGGCATTCTGAAGAAAAACATACTGCCCAGCATCAGTCATAGCTTATGGCTCCTCCAACGGGATAATGACCCAAAACATCGATCTAAAAGCATCAAGAACAGATAAAAAGTTAACATGAGATCATTCTGAAACTGCCTGCTACCAGTCCTGATCCAGCTGAACATCTATGGAAAGAGCTGAAACTTGCAGTTGGGAGAACGCACCCATCCAAGTCTCATTAATCAGTACAGAAAAAGAACTTGATTGCAGCAATTGCCCTTAAAAGGTGTGCTACACAATACTGGGTTAAGGGTCGCAATATTTTCAACCATGCTATTTTCATTTATTGTAGTATTTAAAATAAAGAAAATTACAGCACATCAAAAATCAAAAGCAATGTATCTTCCATTAATTATAGAACAGAGAATGCAGCATTTTAAGCCAATTACTTCTGTCAATTTCTGTCCCTGCTAGGCTAGTGGTTAAGAGAATGATTTCCAGGTTGCAAGCGAGAGCAGACGTCTTTACTGCTCCTCTTGTCTGTTCTACACTTCAAGTCTTTGAACATACTTTACAACTACTAAAATGCCTCAAAGAGGGAAAAGAGCTAATAAATCAAAAGCGACTGAGGATATGGAGGCAGAAGAAATGTATCACAGAGCAAGTAATGGACATCACATTGTGGATCATGAGAAACAGATGCTCATTGCTATGTTGAACCAACAGCAGGAA
>NW_018128284.1:196743-215220 GCF_001952655.1 Monopterus albus
TCTTCCAGGCCCAATAGTTCTCTGGCTTATCATCGAACTTTATTAGTCCGGAGCTTACCAACTCTTTGCGTATTAAATACTTGGCTAAGTCTGTTGCATTAGATGAGCCGGGTTCATTAGCTTTGGGTGTCAGCTGTGGAAGTGACTGCCTGGGTTGAAAGTCTGTTAGATATGGTCTGGAGCTGTATGGTTGTGCTTCATGATCATCTATAGCTGGATTTTGGTAACTTTGATGCTCCTTTGACCAGTAGGTGTTCCTAGATAAGCTTTGTGGCTGTAGACTATTAGGGAAGTTAGGAATGTTGTGACTCGAGACATGTACGACTGTAAACTCACGTGAATCATAGTCGTTGATCTCCTCCAGCTGTGTGTTGCTTTTCTTCGTGTTATGTGTTTTGCTCTCACCACTATCCATGAGACTCCGATGCGTAGGGTGTGCCACCGGGGTTGCTAATCTACCATCTTGATGGAAGTTGGTTGTGGAGTCCATGGTTGCGTACTGAGCTCCATCCATTTTCATGCTTTGATAAGGTGCCTCTGCGGAGATATCCTCAGCGGCTGCCTCTAGTACTTCGGCTTCTGCAAGGGCTGCTGCGGCCGATCTCTCTAGCTCTAGTGCCTTCAAGCTGGCATTGAGTTCTGCTGTCTTTCTAGCGGCTTCAGCTGTAGCCTTTTGTCTTTCCTCTTCAATATAAGCTTGAGCTTTAATCAAGTCAGCTTCTTTCTGAGCAAACGATGCTAATGTTCGTGCGGCCTCTGCTTTAGCACGTGCCTGTGCTGCTATCATGCTGGCTGAGGAACGCTGACTGGAACGTGAGGCGCCTGAGCGCTGTGATTGTGTTTCCAGCATTTCTTCCTTGCTATCCATTGCTGCTTTCCTCGTCTGAGAATGTTGATATTTCTGTATAACTCTCTTTATGCTGCCCGTAGAAAGATGTCTTTTCACTATTCTGGCCTCGCTAACTTGGGTAACTGCTTTTAGCTTGCCAGATAGCTAACAGGTCCCTTCAGCAAAAACCTGGTCAATCTTCTTCGAGTCAGGGTTGCGTCAGAAAGGGCATCCAGCGTAAAACACGTGGCAAATGTCAACATGCGAGTCGTCAGTGTGACTATTTGCTGTGGCGACCCCTAAACAGGAAAAGGTGACTCTACCTCTGTCGATTTCAGAGAAATTTGTAGTTTTTCTTTTCAAAATGGATGGGTACCAACCCTTTTAGTCACATCTGTACTACTAACTTGGTTTCCTAATTAAATTTTATAGGAACAAATAACTGATTGCTAGATTATATTCCCTGACAAAGTACTGTTTAGTCATGGAAGTGCAACTTTTTTTTTTACTGCACTGGAGCTGTAGGAAGATGGTTGGGTTAGATGGAGAATGCCCAAGGCAACCCAACTGTGACCAGTGCAGCACAGGGTTTACATCCTGAGCCTCATGTGGATTACATATTTATGCAACAAACATATTTTGGTTGAAATTAGGGAAGGTTCATGGTTTTGTTTAAATCCAAATGAAGTAAACACATATTTTGTTGTCCTAGTCACTTTTTAGTTTTTCAGTTCATTTCAAATCAAGTCAAGTCAAGATTTTTATTTGCCATTTATACATAAACAGACAGTCTAGGCATATAGGAATCCTTGTGCAGCTCTCCTTTGGAGTCAGGCAACGAGTCAAAAACCAGAAGGAACACTTAGGGTACGTTTACACGGAAACGCTCTTGACTATAAACGCCTACTTTAGTATGCATTTTGGCCTTCCGTTTAGACAAAAACAGGTTAGCCGGGTGGCGAAAATGGAGACTTTTTAAAACAGGTCCCAAAGTGGAGAGTTTCAAAACGCCAGCTAAAACGTTTTCGTGTCAACGTTATAATCCGCATATGTTTACGAAACGATGACGCCATCGCCCCGCGTCAGCTACTGCTGGTGTCACATTGACTGCGACATCAACATAAACAATGGCGAACTATATGCTTTCATGCTACACACAGATGCTAATGAATTTATTAGCATTAGTACAACTGCTCCTTTACTACTGCTGCGACTAACAAAATAATGTTGGTAACTTCGTAGCTCTCATGTCTTTAGATCCACCGCGGAGGCCAACTCCTCAGCAAGGAAAGTAGATATTTGCTGTCCTAAAAGTCGCTAGAAGTCACTAATGACGCCATCGTCTTCAAGGGTAATGCACATGCTCAGCCATTGTTTTATTCGTTTTCACTGTTTTCATGTCAACGCAAATACTTCCCGTCTACACAGCAATCGTTTTAACGAAACTATGCATATACAGTCAAGAGCGTTTCTGTGTAAACGTACCCTTAAAATAAAAATGTTACATAAAGGCAACAAAGCATTAAAACGCAAAACACAAAAATAGGGTAATGGCATTTTCCCCAGTGAACTTCAAACATCACACTTAGTAATTCACATGGTGGAGTTGGATATGTCATTACGCTTGCTGAGGTAGTGAGGGGTTATAACACATTAAAACACAGTTTATATTCAGGCCCGTTTCCATTGCTTGGTAGAGAATGTCCTGCTATTATTCGGGTCCCACAAGAGAACACTGTTGATGAAATGTTCTTACAAAAATACCTTGTGGAACATTTCTGTATTATTATTATTGCACATGTCTAGTAAGGGGTTATTGCACACATATATTCTCACATTTGCCATCAGTCTTACTGTGGCAAGGAAGAAGCTGTTGTAAAATCTAGTTCTGTGTATGATTATACTGTCTGCCCTGCTGTGCCTGAGGCTGTAGGTGCAGTTTTTGTGTCTGAGCAGGGAGTGAGCTGGGTGGCGGGGGTCCGAGTATGTTCTCCGCCCTTTTACAACAGCATTGTGTGTACAGTGTGTCCATAGCAGACAGTTCAGTCCCAGTTATCCTCTCTGCAGTCTTTATGACCCTTTGAAGAGCATTCCCAGCCTGTTTGGTGTTACCATACCAGACTGTGATGCCAGTGGTGAGGACGCTCTCTACCAGTCGTCTATAAGCCTCAACAGGAAGCAGCAGGTGAAGCTGGGGAAAACCACATCCAGCACCCAGACAATAAGCACAAGCACCCCCCAGGGGGTGTGCTCTCCCCTCTGCTGTTTTCACTCTACACCAACGACTGCATCTCGAAGGACCCCTCTGTCAAGCTCCAAAAGTTTGCTGATGATACAACGGTCATTGGTCTCATCCGAGATGGTGACGAGATGCCTACAGATGGGAGGTTGAGCAGCTGGTCCTGTGGTGTAGCTGCAACAACCTCGAGCTGAACATGCAGGCAGAGCCTGATGATGAATTTAAGGATGCTAATGAGGTAAATAAGATTCTAAACATATTTGTTCACCGTTCAGTAGCATTTTTTTTTCCTCGAGCTGAACATGCTCAAAACAGTAATGATGACAGTGGACTTCAGGAAATGCCCCCTCACCATAGTTGGCAGCACTGTATCAGCAGTAAAATCCTACAAGTTTCTGGGCTCCACTATCTCCCAGGACCTGAAGTGAGCATCCAACATCAGGACCATCACCAAGAAGGCACAGTAGAGGACGTACTTCCTGCGCCAGCTCAGGAAGTTCAACCTGCCCCAGGACCTGCTGTGGACTTCAGGAAGAGCCCTCCCACCTTACCCCCACTCACCATACTTGGCAGCACTGTATCAGCAGTAAATTCCTACAAGTTCCTGGGCTCCAGTATCTCCTGGGACCTGAAGTGGATGTCCAACATCAGGACCATCATCAAGAAGGCACAGCAGAGGATACTTCCTGCACCAGCACAGGAAATTCAACCTGCCCCGGGAGCTGCTGATACAGTTCTACAGAGGAATCATCGAGTCTGTTCTCTGCTCATCCATCACTGTCTGGTTTGGCTCAGCAACCAAACAGGACAGGTACAGATACACAGAGTTCAAAGTACAGTACAAGTACAGTTCAGAGTTCGAACACAATCTCTTTGAACTCCTCCCCTCTGGATGGCGTTACAGGTCACTGTGCACCAAGACAACCAGGCACAGGGACAGTTTCTTCCCCCAGGCCATCACACTGATGAACACTTAACCAACGACAGTATGACTGGACAACAACCCTCAGTGCAATACCTGTAGATATACCTCGTACAAATTATACCAATTCGTTCCGGTCTCTAGTTTTACGTATTCTGTTTTTATTCCTATTTATCTCATTTCAATGAACATTCTTTTGTCTCCATTGTTTACTGCCTGTTTATACTGCTTATTTTGCGTTGTTTGTTGCTGTTAATACTGCTTATTCTGTTATATTACACAGCCTTATGCTGGTTTACTGTTTACTTGTCCCTTGCATGGGGATATGTACATGCACATTGTGAGCCAATGTACCAGAGTCAAATTCCTCGTGTGTCCGACACACCTGGCCAATATAACTGATTCTGATTTTGTCTTGTTTATGTTGACAATGAAATTATTCTTCTCTGCATAAACAAGAATGTTGTTCACCAAGCTTCTGTAACCCGACTTGTCTCCCCCATTGATGAGGCCCAGAATGGTGGTGTCATCAGCATATTTAATGATGATGGTGTTGTCATGGTTGGAGACACAATCATGGGTGTACAGGGTGAAGAGTTTTGGGCTGAGACAGCAGCCTTGTGGTGTGCCTGTGCTGATTGTGAGCTCAGCAGACACCCGCCCTCCCATTCTAACTACCTGTGGTCTTTCAGTCAGGAAGTCCAGAATCCAGTTACAGGTGAGAGTTGGTACATCGAGGTCAGGCATCTTCCCAAACAGCCTACCCGGGCGAATGTTGTTGAATGCAGAACTATAATCCAGGAAGAGCATCCTAGCATACGTACTGCTGTTGTCCAGGTGTTTCAGGGTATGGAATAAAGCCAGAGCCGTCGCGTTGTCCACTGATCTGTTGGGGCGGTAGGTAAACTGGAGGGGGTCTACAGTGTCTGGAACCATGTGGATAACGTGTGTGAGGACCAGTATCTCTAAGCACTTCATAGCGACTGATGTGAGCGCCACTGGCCTGAAGACATTCAGAGTGGATGTGTCTAATGTCTTAGGGACCGGTATGATAATAGATTTTTTTGGAAAAGGCGAGGAACTACTGCTTGGGTTAAAGACAGGTTGAAGATGTCTGTATACACACTAGCTAGTTAATCTCAACAGGCTCTCAACACTCTAGGGGGGACACCATCTGGTCCTGCTGCCTTATGGGGGTTTACCTGTCTCAGGGCCTTCAGGACCTGTGTGTGCGTCACCTGAAAAGCAGTGTTCCCCGGGTCACGGGGGGATGTCTGTGTTCAACGTGTCAAACCTCATGTAGAAGTTGTTCAGGCTGTCCAGGAGGGTGGCGTCCTGGGGGGCTGTGTATGTCGATTTGTTCATGTAGTTTGTGACTGCCTGGATTCCCTGCCACATACGGTGCATGTTGTTATTCATATAGTAACTCTCAAATTTTTGGAGGTATGCTTTTTTTGCAGCTCTGATGTACTTCTGTAGCTCATACTGGGCTTTTCTGGTATGGGTATATTTAACCCATATCCAATTTTTTCTCTAACCTTAATCAAGTGCTGTGTTTAACTAAACATAACCATTAACAAGCTTAATCACGCTGTAGCTGCTGTGAGCAGATATTGTAGAGAAAGCTAATGAAATAAGGTGTCAACCTTTTTTCTGATATATTTAGCATCAGCATTTTGTGATTTGGTGAAAACATTCATTCATAAAGTTTCCACTTTATGGCAATAAAAAGCATAACCTAAGCAGACATTAGCTTTCTTTCAACACACTTCTGATGTTGCAAATAGGAAAATTTAAATAAGGCCAGCCCTTTTATATATTAATCGTATTTTCCGTAATCTCCATACCGACAATGATTTGCCTCTACTCATGGTTAACATCTGTCAGCTGTCAGTATTGGATTAGCTTGTTTGTCTGTGTGATAGATCTGCTGTTGTTCAAAAACTATTAAAAACACATCAGGGAAACACACCACTGCAGTGGGTGAAACATTTACTCATTATGAAACTCCAGACCCAACTATGCTGCCTTCAGGGTCTCTGAGCAACCATAATTTCCTGAAGTTAGCATGAGTCAGTCTCAACTGCACATGTACAAGATCTTGCATGAGCTATATGCTTTAGTTTTCCCTAGCTCATCATGTTTAGGTCTGGGGTTTGCTAATGAAGAACTATGTTACCCAGTGCAGTGTGTTTCACTGATGCATTTTTAATTGTTTTTGAACAACAATCCAGGACTGACGGACATCAACCGTAAGTAGAGGCAAGACACTGTCAGTTTTAGTCTCTGTATATAGTGTTAAAATTCCAGGAAACTGATTGTAAACACATTTTCATGCTTCTAGAGCAGTTTGATAGAATGCTATATGGGTTCAAATCTATGGCTGCTTTCTGGCTGTAAACACTGTTATAGAATGAGGAAGCTTAATGCTGTATGTAAGAGAAACAAGGAGAAGGAGCCGTCTTCACACTGTAAGACAGGGGTGGAACGTGATGCATCCAGTTGCTCCCCTAAACCCTGCCCCTAACCACAACCAGCCACAGCTGGGCATAATTTGTAGTAGGAGGCATGTTTGGCAAATATAGATTGTAAGGGGCATAATTTCTAGTAGGGGAGGGCTTAGGGGTGTAAATGAATACAATACATGTTCCTCATGTGTTTGGTAGTCTGCAGACAGACAGTAGTGGAAACAAGAGCATCCTGGCTGGTACTGTAATGAGCATACATTTATACACACCTGAAAGATACCAGAGAAGTTTACAAGGAAACATGAAAAATAACTTAACTCCAGGCAAAGAGATGACAGTAAAAAAGATGGTAGGTGCTACTGTATGGGAATTAACATGGTGGAGCACTACAGAGTGAAAAAAGAGGAGGGTTGGTGTGACACAGGATTGATTGTTGTAGGATAGAGGGGTGAGGTGAAGATGGTATAGTGTCAGAGTGCACCTGTGCCTCACCCTGGTCTGTGGTACACTCCATTTAACATTACAGTACTGTGAATTTGTCAGAAGGAACCAGGCCTAAGAACTATTCGCCGTTATTTCAAGTTGTCAGCTTAAATGTGTCACACAATGCCTCGTAGGGCTCCTCCATTTATGGCACACAAAAAGAAGCATGTAGGTGGCATATATGGAGGGAGAGACATACAGATAGACAAATTTAGCATTATTATGAAGCTTCCTTGCACCTGATACTTCATCAATCATAATGTTCATATGAACCTCTAACAACATACAGTAACAGTTTGAGTTTTTGAAGAGAATGTTTTGTTACGCATACTGGGATGATTGCAAAGTACATAATGATGTTTTGGACTTCAGTACTGCTATTTTATTTTAATTCTGTTTAGAAATTCTCTAAATAAATTGTATCAGAATCCACTTGAGCTGAACTGAATATTTTAGTCTACTAGTAAAACAGACATTAACACACAAATAACACAAAGTGATTCAGGTTTTACAAGGATCTTTTTTCTGCCCCCCTTCCCAGAGTCCTTCCTGCAACCACCACTGGTGACACAAATGGCACAAACTGTAAAGAACATAGCAAAATGTCAATAACTGCAGGGCCTGACACTGACAATCAATTAAACTATGTACTGTATGGCTCCAAATAGAACATTGTGTAGCATAGCTGGTATTTCTGTGACAATCCACTTTAAGTAAATGATCCTGTTAAATGCACAATATCTGTCATGTAAATAGGGCCAGAATACACACAGAATACAGGGCCAAGTATTCATCTAAGGTAGAATGAAAAGCGAGAACTTGACCCCCCTGACTCAGCCACCGTCAAAATTCTGACTTTAGAATGACGTGGGGGTGTCAGATGCTGTTTGACAACACACATTACATTTAAAGCATACTAATGCCTTAAACAATAAGACTGGCCATTTGCTGTATCAACTGTATTTTCAACACTTCCATAGACTAAAGCCAACAAAGAACTGCCTTTACTCATAGTTAATGTCTGTCAATCTGTTCTTCCTGGATTATCTTATTTGTCTGTGCCATAGACCTCCATTGTTGTTGCAAAAATATTAAAAATGCATCAGGGAAACATGCCACACACCAATTACAAAACACCAGACCCTCGTATGTTTTTAAAAAAACATATATAGAGCTCTCATGCATGGGCACTTGACTCTTGCTTACTTCTGATGCTGTAAAAGGTTATGGCCATTTGGAGCTTTTTGTGGCAACATTTTTAATGAAGGTCTATGGCACAGACAAATAACCTAATCCAGGACTGTCAGGCTCACAAATAATTACAATGAGTACAGGCAATTCATTGTTGGTTTTAGTCTCTGTATCTGGATTGCTGAAAATACTGTTAATATAAAAAAAGACCAGCCTTATCCTTTAAAAAAATGTGAAAGTCAAGAGTATATTTGTTAAGTTTAAAATGACTGCAGCCCAGTTTAAATTTGTTGGGAGTCTCAGTTTTGACAAGATCACATCATCACAGTTTTGATAAGTTAGACATGGTACATTTTAAAATTCTATATTAAATCATTTTGCTGAAGATCGACTCAATATAAGCAGCACTTTTCATAGCTTTTATTAATTTTTAATGGTGTAAGAAAATATTAATATACTCGAGTATCACAGTATTACATTTGGCGATACTGTATTGATTCTTAAAAAAAAGATTTTTAATTAATAGCTCACATGCCAAGTAGTGCTATTTTGCTGGATGTTACAGGGGCTGTGACAAATGCAAATGAAGGCCCCTGTTCTGAAGGCATAAAAATTTAAAATGAAAATAGCATAACCTTTTTAGAGATTTCATACATATGGTAGTGTTGCCTATTTTATGAAAGTTTTTCTAAAATTAGAATAAAAATAAAAATCGCCATATATCGCCTTGTTTACAGTATCACAATATATCGACTCATAACCCCTGTATGGTATTGCCAGATTCTTGCCAATACACAGCCCTATTAATTTTGTTTTTTTTTTAAATCTCTCCTGTTGTGGCATCTGTTGTTAAGATAGCAGATTCTGGGATGATGTGTAAAAGTTGTCTGACAAATCAAAGTCAAACCCACATGACAGCAGACCACTTCTGCAGCAACACAAAAACAAATAAGTCAAAAAAAATATGTTGGATGGCAATTGTAAACAAATCAAAATCAATACTACATTGAAGGAAGCTAACATTTGTCATAGCAATTGTTTTGTAGTGACTTAGTTTGTCTTGGTTTGAGAACAAATTTCCCTATATTAACCTGCACAGTTAGAGTAAAACATTTAGTTGGATCCTTTTTCTTATCAAACTTGGGTTGATGGACACTGACATTACTTTAAGTGATGGTCTACACTGTGAAAAAACAAATCAAACACAGCTTCAACAAGCCGTCATGAAACAACATCAACAACAAAACCAAGGGAGAAAAAAATACAGAGAAAATGCTGGGTTCCCTATGATGGGGGTACCTGACTTTCTACTCAGCTGTTACCTTGGCGACAGGACACAGAGTGTACAGATTCATAGATGTGTGCACACACTATGCATGCACACCTACTCACGTAACAGAGTGCGCCAAAAGCTGAAAGTGAGGGCAGAGGAGGGGGTTGGTGGGCAGTCTGACATTTTTGAGTTCAGTTCTTGCTACAGCATGGAAATGCTATTATTTGGCCAGGCACTTCTATCAAAGTCAGGAAGAGTTTCCTAACAGTGGACAGTAAAAGAATGATCACTTGATTACATCACCCTCTGTGCATCTGACTCTACCATTTCCTTCTTTCATTGTACATATGTGTAAAAATGCCCTCAAATGCTTAAATGGATGTACAGATGACAGACAAATGAAAGGAAAAACCAACATGTCAGCCCATAGGTGTTCAACTGGGTCGTGATCTGGTGACTGTGAAGACCATAACATATAGTACGATTCACATCATTTTCAAACCTTTCAGTGACCCTTTGTGCCATATGGATGGGGGCACTGTCGTTCTAGATGACAGTCCAATCATTTACTCAGGTTTCTCCTTTGATTTGTCACCCATCTGTATACTTTATACAGTAGCTTTCAATCTCTTAAGCATAAAAACTCAGTCTCACAGAGGTGGGAAACACTGGCAAACACTTAGTTTCCTCTGCCTGTGTATTTGTTGGAAGGAGGTCACATGTGAAACATATAAAACCCACTTGACAACCCCAAAAGAAAAACTAGTACTTCTGTAAAGACATTTCTGTCTAGGGAGAAGGAAAAGTGGAAAAAGATGGAAAAGCAGTGGGTGGTAGGCAATGGTCAGATACACACACCTTTTTGCCCTCTGGGTATTCATGCAAAGAAACACACACTACACCATCAGTCACAAACTCAAAATGGAAGTATACAGCATGAACCAGAAGTCCTCTCCCTGCAAGACGTGCCACCACAAAGCACAGCTTCCAGAGCACAGCACTGCACCTACAGCATGCCAAAAGCCACCACAAACTGGAGCATTCCCCAATAGTCATCACCCCATCCTGAGCAATACTCTCACCCACAAATTATTATGTTGTGGATATTTGCTTTAAGAAAAGACAAAATCAAAGAATTAAAGACAAAAGTGCTTCCTCAGACTAGGACTGTACCCAAATGAGAATTTTGTCAGTTGATTATCAGTCTGCTGTCCACGCATGCACGCACGCATGCACACACATATCATCACATCCTTCACAGATGGGGACTTCAATCATGCAGATTTAAAGGTTTTATTTCCCAAACTGCACCAACATGTGGACTTTCCAATGGCAGGAGACAACACATTATACTTTGTGTACACTACATGCAAGGGAGCATACAAGACCTCCCCCACCTGGGTCTCTCTGATCACATCACCATCATGCTGAGACCTGCATACAGACTCACTGTGAGAGCCATCAGAACAACACAAAAGGAGGTATGTGTGTGGCCAGAGGGGGCTTCTTATGCTCTGAAGGACTGTTTTGACAATACAGACTAGGACATTTTCAAACAAGCAGCCACTCATAACAATCAAATAGACATAGAGGAATAGAGTGAGGCTGTCACAGCATACATCACAAACAATGCATTGATGATGTCACTTACAGCAAAAATATCACTGTTCATGCCAACCAGAAACCATGGATGACAGGTGAGGCTTACAAACTCCTGAGGGCTCGAGATGCAGCCTTTAGGGCAGGTGATACCGCAGCCTTAGCAACAGCAAGAGCCAACCTGTCCCGTGGAATCAGGGAGGCAAAATGTCATAACAACAAGAAAATATCTGGACAGCAACACTAGAGATGCACAGAGTCTCTGGCGAGGCATCCAAACCCACACAGGCTATAAACCCCAACCTCGGAATTTTGATAGTGACATCTCTCTACTGAACAGCCTCAATGACTTCTTTGGCTGCTTTGAAACACAGAACACCACACCGGCACAGAACACCACCCCTCCCCCGAGTGAGCAGGCTGTGTGTCTGTCTGCAGCCAGCGTGAAGAAGACCCTCTGCAGGATCAAGTCACACAAGACAGCTAGAATGGATAACATACCTGGTTGTGTTTTAAAGGACTGTGCCGAGGAGCTCAAGGATGTCTTCACAGACACCTTTAACATCTCCCTGAGCCAAGCAGCTGTTCTCATGAGTTTCAAGGGCTCCACAATAATTCCAATTCCAAAGAAGCCCCACCCAACTAGTTACAATGACCCTCGGCCTGTACAGTACTTGGCCAAATGAAGGTGATTATCCTTATCCTTTACTTTAGAAGTTATATTTTGTGCTTTTTTTTTTTTTCCAGTACCCTATATTGGATTACTGTATGACAGCCAAAAAAATGCATACACATTCAATAATATTTGAATAAATATTGCCGTAGGTTATTTCAAGTCCCAACATGCACCTGTCTGTAATCTCACTTGAGCTCATCAGAGTAAACTGTGTAAAATGGGAGCTCCTGAGCCCCTGTTTTACATGTTAATGTAAAATCAAATGTTGTGTTTGACAATTTTACACAAGGACTGCAGTTCATTATTTTCATTATGAATGAATCTCCAGATTATTAGATCAATTGATTGATTCATAATTTGGTTTTTAAACATTTAGAAAGCATTAATAATTGTCCATGAAAAATTACAAAGTGAAACTTTCAGTGCAGATTGTTGATTGTGGCCTGTGGAATGTTGGTCCATTCCTCTTCAATGGCTGTGCGAACTTGCTGAATACTGGCAGGAACTGGAACACGCTGTGTCGTATACACTGATCCAGAGCATCCCAAACATGCTCAATGGGTGACATGTCCGGTGAGTATGCTGGCCATGCAAGAACTGGGATGTTTTCAGCTTCCAGGAATTTTGTACAGACCCTTGCAACATGGGGCTGTACATTATCATGCTGCAACATGAGGTGATGGTCGTGGATGAATGGCACAACAATGGGCCTCAGGATCTTGTCGCGGTATCTCAAAATGCCATCAATAAAATGCACCTGTGTTGTTGTCCATAACATATGCCTGCCCATACCATAACCCCACAGCCACCATGGGGCATTCGATCCACAACGTTGACATCAGCAAACTGCTCACCCATACACGCTGTCTGCCATCTGCTCTTTACAGGGAAAACCGGGATTCATCCATGAAGAGAACACCTCTCCAAAGTGCCAGATGCTATTGAATGTGAGCATTTGCCCACTCAAGTCAGTTATGACGATGAACTGCAGTCAGGTCGAGACCCTGATGAGGACGACGAGCATGCAGATGAGCTTCCCTGAGATGGTTTCTGACAGTTTGTGCAGAAATTCTTTGGTTATGAAAACCAATTGATGAAGCAGCTGTCCAGGTGGCTGGTCTCAGACGATATTGGAGGTCTTGCACAACAGTTTTCATTAGTAAATGTTGTTTTAATTGTTGCCTAAGGTGCATATGTGCAAAAAGGGTTGGTTTTGTAGTTTTTCTTTGCAAAACCAGTTGTCTGAAAAGTTTCTAGTCCTCACATGTTACCTTCTGCAATTACTTTTACAGATACCATGGCAGTTTGTGCAGAAATTCTTTGGTTATGAAAACCAATTGATGAAGCAGCTGTCCAGGTGGCTGGTCTCAGACGATATTGGAGGTCTTGCACAACAGTTTTCATTAGTAAATGTTGTTTTAATTGTTGCCTAAGGTGCATATGTGCAAAAAGGGTTGGTTTTGTAGTTTTTCTTTGCAAAACCAGTTGTCTGAAAAGTTTCTAGTCCTCACATGTTACCTTCTGCAATTACTTTTACAGATACCATGAAAATTAAAAGATATTTAATTGCTATTTTATTAAATGTGACTTCTCTATTGTTTAATTCTATGTGCAGTTTGCTGACAAAAAAGTTTTCTTATCATGTCAGAGGAAAATCTTCTCTTGAACTGTTACCACTAGTACTACAGTAAGGCACAACAGTTTTCATTAGTAAATGTTGTTTTAATTGTTGCCTAAGGTGCATATGTGCAAAAAGGGTTGGTTTTGTAGTTTTTCTTTGCAAAACCAGTTGTCTGAAAAGTTTCTAGTCCTCACATGTTACCTTCTGCAATTACTTTTACAGATACCATGGAAATTAAAAGATATTTAATTGCTATTTTATTAAATGTGACTTCTCTATTGTTTAATTCTATGTGCAGTTTGCTGACAAAAAAGTTTTCTTATCATGTCAGAGGAAAATCTTCTCTTGAACTGTTACCACTAGTACTACAGTAAGCACATTTGGTAGCAGTGGAAGTTCAATATTATTGTTGTATTAACTGATTAACTTATTGTATTAACTTAGTTGCAACAACTCTGTTAATGAATGTAAGTGTAGATGTGTAAATATACTAATTTATTGATTTTAATATGAAACTACATTATAGTCTTTTCTATTTATAGTTATTCAATAAATAGGGATGCACTGATACTAGTACTGGGTCCGATAATACCCTCTAGTACTTGTACAAAGTGTATAAACTTGTACTATACTATGGACCGATACCACTTAAAGCAAAGTCATTACACTTTAATGGTAATTGTAATTTTTATAGCAGAAACATTGCATCCTTAAGTACACACATTGGTACTTGGTCTTAAAAGAGCAGTATTGGTGCATCCCTATATAAAAATAAATGTGTATATTTTTGTTTGTGATGCACAGTCCAAAACAGAGGTGACCAAAGACATTATGCTTAGTAAACTGTAGGCAAAGTTTAGTTACAGTAAAAAGCCAGTTCAGTAAAATCTGATTATCAGTGAAATAACTGCTGTGTTTTTGTGTATTTGCAGATCAACCACATCAATACAAGACGACAATTTTGACAGCATCCACTTCAACACTAAACCTGACTATAACCCGACTCCGAACTTGTTCCCAATCCCTAACCTCATAACTGTAACCCTTACCTCACCCCTACCTATAGGTGTTACCCTACGGGTTTGGGTACCCTACCCTTCACCCTAAGAGTGATGGATCCCAAACACAGCCATCATTTGTTTACTGGGGACATTAAAAGAGAGGTGAAAATGCTGGAGATAGGCCACAATGTCATAATGGACACAATCAGAAGCAAATGATTGTCATTTCTTGAGGACTGGGATAGGAAAATGTTAGAAATCCTGAAGCACGAATCAGAAGAGACCCCTGATGAGCAGGAGCTAAAAAAACAGATGGATAGGAGCGACTTAATTATGGACAATTATGAAGGTTTGCTGGTGGACCAAGGAGATGATAAGCATGCTCACCTGGTTCATAAGTAAGTGGGCCGTGAGAACAGAGACAAGAAAGAGAAAGACAAGAAAAGTACTGGCAAAGGATGACACAGAAAAACAAAAGGGGGGAGAAAAAATGCAGGGAAGCAGGAACATGGAAAGAGAGAGAGAAGTGGGGTGGAAAATGTGAGAGAAAGAGGAGAGCGAACGACAGGAGAGAAAAAGGGAAATAAAACTGCTGAAAGAAGCAGAAAGACATAAGACCGAGTTGAAAATGGAGAAAAAAGGAGAAAGACATGGAAAAGAGTGAGGAAAAAGGAGAAACAAAAACAGGAAAAGGAGGAGAAAAAGAAAAGTGGGAGAGGAAGGAAAGAGAGCAACAGGAGGAGGAGAGAAAAAGGGAGAAAACACTGTTGAAAGAAGCAGAAAGACAGAAGAAGGATACCTATGAGGAGAGGGTCTCCTGCCATGACAGTAAGAAAGTCAACTTAGGCTTAGGTTTCACAGACATATACATTGTCTGCTATTGATACATGGTCACTGGGAATTATCCTTGATACTGGCTGATAGGCTGGATTCTTAGGCATTTTGTTTTAATTTAGCAAATGAATTCACTTTATTTCCATGAGTAGCATAAAGTGATCAAATGTCTGCAGTGTGGCTTTGCTCAGTGTCTGGTTTTTGTGCACAGTAATGGTGAGATGAAGTGCCAGGCCAACATGTTTTCTGTTGCAGTTTCTAACATAGCAATGATACAAATGGTGTGTGTTGACTCGTCCTTGTTGGTGCGCAATTGGACTCCAGACTTAAACTTTCTTATACTGGTTGTTTCAGATGACACAGGTGAACAACAGGAGAGGAGGCGTCTGAGGAAGAAGGAAGACGGGACAGAGCACAAGAAGGCACCGCTAGAGGAGTGGCTGAGGCAGACAAGAGACAACAACCAGTTAGAGAAATTTTCACTGCAGCAGGTTACTCACACAATGGTAGAACTCAACATAGATACACACCTTAAATTAAAAATCAGGAGACTAGAAATAATATTTAAGAAACCCAATTGGGTGCATGTATTGTAAACAAAAAGAGCAGCTAAAAAAATAAGACAAAATGGAGGGAAATAAAAAGATACAATTTCTAAAAAGATCTTAGTAACCACCTAGAAACACCCTGGCAACCACTTGATCAAGCAAGTCCAGGAGTTTTGTACAAACCATGACCTGGATGACTGAGAGGAGAGGCACTGTGCCTGGTCTTAACCCATTCACACTTGGCCTCTCCCAGTTCAACCTAAATTAGTCAAGGCTAACCTAAACAGGTAAATTTAAAAGGAAGAAAAACAAATAAAGAGCAAAACTAAGGGAGAAGGCAAATGTGACCAGACATATGTCAAGACAATTCAAATATCCAGAAAGACTTGCACCGATGCAGTCAGTTAGCACTGTGCAGTCTCCTAACCTGACCTGTGTCAACCCAGACTAACTGTGGTAGGTTGGCTCTGAGCATAAGAGACAGATTCAAAAAATACATCAGGTTTTCTCAAATCAGTAATTTATTTTAAACAAGTGCCAGCAAAGTACACATGCCAAACAAAATCACTAAACAAACTAAATGGTTTAACTTCACATAACTGAAGAAAACTCAACTCAAAATAACTCAACACAACTTACAGGCACTTGCACACCGCTACACTTAGACTGCCACACTCCCAGCTGCTCCACCTCAGCTGATTAAGTAGCTTCTGGTATCAATCAACCCTATGACATCCTTGATGACATCAGAGAGCGTACAGAATGAGGAAGTGATTAACCTAGTAAATACAATCAAACATTTAACACAGGTTAAGGCATTAAGAAACATACATGACTTAACCTAGGGACAAGTGGAGTGTTCTCACCCACTTTGTCATACTAACCTAATCGAGCCTCACCTAATGTGACTCCACTTACATGAAATTAAGCTAAATGAGTCGGACCTACCTTAAATTAGCCTAATATTAACATAGCCTAACCAAACCTAAAATAACCTGAGAGGAACTGAGGGGACTTCACTGCTGTTACCAAAAAGTAGTTGGGGTTGTACTGTTACAAATATCATACCAGTGGTAGTAGAAGTTGCTCTAACAGGTCTAATTATATGTTATATAATAAACAGCATGATTGATGTTCATAATAGATCATACAGACATGAGCTGCAGTAAATCCTCACATCAGGACTAAAAGAATACATTTAAACAAACTACGACTAGGTACATTATCACTCTTTAGTAGAGCCGGTCCCAGCCCTACTGGATAGTCTGCATGTCGGTCACATTTTGGCATTTCACTTCTTTCCTCTTTGCCAGTCCATGGCTGAATCCAAAGTACAGTTTCACACTGTTCGGGGGGCGGCTGTGGTTCAGGGCTCATAGTATGAGCCCTGTCCATGTGTTAGTGTGCTTAACAAAAACACTGCACCCAGCGTTATGTTATAGCATGATACACATATACAGTATATAGTCCTATAAGAAACTAAATGACCAAACGTGTGTCATTGCATGGCTGCAAATATTCAAAACGCATTCCTCTTTATAAGATATGTTTACACTGAACAAAGTAAATGAGGCCACAGGGAAAAATCCCCAGTCCTATAAGTAATGATTTTGCACCAGTCACAAATACACGTGTCTACATGATGGTTCACACAGTAAATGCTGAGCAACATCTTCAAAACGCCAAGTTCGTTAAAAATACTGCATTTCAAATTATGCATTCACCAGTTTACTTAAGTAAACGTACTAAAGTAATATCAGAAAAGGATAAAACCCTCACTGTGAAATGTCATAATATTACATACAGTACAAATATATTGTGTTATGGTTACCAAATAATCACATGAATGCGACACTGTATTGAGATGAAGTGTTGATGTTGCACAGGGCTGGACCTGACCTAATCTGAACTCTTTTCATTTATTATTTTTGATTTATCCTATAACAGTACATCACTTTTTACATAATGACTGCATGTTGTCTATGAAGAGTCTTAGTCTGAAAAATAACCAGTTATCAGCTTCTTAAAACAACAGTGGAGCAAAAAGGAAGGACAAATGACCTTAATGAGGAATAAATGGACATTTTTACTTAAAATTTTATTTAAATAAATATACTGAGCATCCACCTGTGACCAAGAAGGAGGAGGGCAAGACCAGGAGAAGATGCTAAAAGGATTTTCTGATGCAGTAATCTCAAAAGCCAAACTCGGGTAACTGCTTCCCTACAGCTGCAGTCTTGCCTGCACAACCAGTTTCATGTCAACAGGTTCCTGTCAAGGCTACATCCTTCAGGTGTCAAGTGTCATCACTACCTGACCTGCTAAAATTAGGCCAGAGGTCATTGTAAAACCCGGGAACGGCAATGACAAGGTTCATTTGATCAGATTTCTGAAAATCAACTTGCCTACTGTTAGAAATTTGATTTGATTTGATTTGATTTATTCTTTCAAGCATGTAAAAACAGTTGATATGACAACACACATACACATAATCTAATATCAATTTGCTTATACCTAGTACATGCTTGAATGGAGTAGGAAGAAGTCAGACTTATCCAGTCCTACCTCATGACATCATCTTACCATCATTGGTTTGCAAGCAGTAAATGATTAGTATTATACTAAAAAAAAAGATTATAACAGTGTTAACATTCTTACATAATTACATTCTTAAATAATTATCTTCTACACCACACAAGTAATATACTAAAGAATTATTACAAAGTGTACAGCACACCCACAATTGTCCATGTAATTAATCATTGAGCCTGTTCTTGCATATATCTTGATTGA
>NW_018128284.1:216496-218098 GCF_001952655.1 Monopterus albus
TGGAATAACCTTTGCTATTTTCATATTATTGGGGAACTGACCAAGTCGAAACGACATGTTAAAAACATGGGTTAATGGTTTGCATATCCCCTCAATTGCCCATTTAACCATTGTCATACTGATACCATCACTATCACTGGATGATTTATTACCACATTTGTTCACTATCTCTATAATTTCCTTTTCAGCTATGGGCTTCAGAAACATAGAACACAAATTAACCCAAGACAGGAGAGGACTGTTTAAAATCAACAGAAAGTTTTACTGAAAGTCTGATCACAGGTTGAGTCTTACAGCGCTGGGATCAAAGAGATAGAGCTTCCACAGGATTTCCATTCTCTGAACCCTGAATTAAGTTTTTACAACACATTTATCTTCTTAGGCTGCTTCGCTTTGGTCAGGGGTGCAACCTTCAATAGTTTGTGATCCTATTGGTCATTTAGTGTGAGTAGGTCAACCCCTGCCTGCGCTTGCTTGCTGATATGTGATCTAGACCAGGTGTGTGTGTGTTTGTGTCTCCGGCACCCTGATCTTGATCTCAAGGTGCCCTGATCAATGGGTGGCCTGAGTTGCAGGCCCCCTGTGTGTGTGATGCTAATAAGTATGTTAAACTGGCCAGGTGGTCATCTCAGGTTGTAGCCCCTGGCCTCTGCAGGACATCCCAAGACAAAGCAGAATCTTGGAATATGCTGTTAGAAATCAACCCAATTCTTCTGTTGGAAGCACAAGAAGTGAAGACAGGAGAGGACTGTTTTAAATCAACAGAAAGTTTACTGAAATATATAAGCAAGGAGAATAACCAACGTTCAGTAGTTCTGGACAATCATCAATACAGCTGTAATATGTATAAACAAGGAAAATAAAGTTATGAAGGGTAGCTAAAGGGAACTAAAGGTATGAGAAGTAACTAAAGCTTATAAAGTAACTAGAGTCTGTAAGACTCAAATCTTACAAAGTACAACTTGGCAAATACTGTATCTAAAGCCACTGACCAGTTTTCTGCTCAAACAATAGTGACAGAGGTGCTGTTTGTTACGTATTTTTAGTCAGATAGATACTGGTCAGATACTTGTTGTATTAGGAATGTTTAGAGTAGACAGGATGTCTAGCTTAGGCTGTTAAATGCTTAGTCATTTTCATGAGTTACTGCAGGATGCTTATGGCCAAGGATAACTAGATAGAAAAGTGGATGACTGTCAGCAGACAGGATGTTTAACATTATTATTATGACGTGTATAACTGTAGCCATAGCCATAATATTTTCTTATGTTTAATGTTAGGACATGTCACTAGAGGTCGTGTTAGAATGTTTTTTAGTTACACACCATGTAATCAACAGACACACACACACTGATTTTTCCTCATGTTTTGGCCACTGCTCTGGCCAGCTGCAAAGCTGTCCCTGGGAGACGCTGCGGCTTGGCATCTCCTGTTAGTATGGGATTAGCCCGAGGCGATATAATGTATAGGCCTGTTGGGTCTTTCATCTTTCAGCTGCCTGCGTGCATGTTGGAGGTGCAAGATACCTGAGCGTGTAATGTTAATTTTTACCTGTGTTCATTGAATAAATCAGCACTGTTTTGAAGTTACTTGGACTGTCTC
>NW_018128284.1:219986-221700 GCF_001952655.1 Monopterus albus
GACCTTACACCCACACACTATTCTCGTGCAGACAGTTTAGTCATCTCAGTATGTATCTGCAAGACTTCCTGTTGCTCTGAGCCTCTGCACCTACTCACAAGCATTTCATGGGCACAGGTCAAGTCTTTCCAAAGGTCAAACAGATTAAACAGTTATTTGAACAGTTTTGCAAATACATAACATAGCACTATATCATTTTATCAAGAATTTCTTTCTACACTGTACAACAGGCTGATTAAAACGCTGACCACGGGCATAGCACAACTGGACGGGTAGGTTCATTGTGAGAATTCACCGTGGCTCGACGTGCCTTGTACAGCAGTGTATGGTGTCCGGGAGGGAAATAGGCTTAGTGGGGAATTCCATATTAACTATGGTGCCCTGTCCTGTTGAGATAAAACTGTGTTTTTTGGCTGGGGTAACCCCGAGGTCCGGCGCGCGTCAGAACCAGTCTGACGTAGAAGGTTCAACGGATGGCCGTTGGCACTGGGCCAAGAGTCTCTCATAACGGACAGCGTCACGTGTGGCATATTATTTTTTTTATGATGGCTGATTGTGATATTATTCAGGTTTGGAAGAAATGCCCGTGTGGCTCACTAGGTTCTATTCTATACCAGCTGTTAAACAAATGGCTTGGCACATTGAATTCTAATGAATATTGTAGTGGGACAAAGAGATTTATTTCATGGTCTGAAAAGATGATTCAAAAAGGAATGTTCAGTGCCTATGACAAGGCTCCCCCAGAAGAGGGAGCTGTAAGATTATTTATCAAACAAGCAGCTCACTCAGCGGCCACAGCACAGTTGTACAACAATACAGCGTCTTTGCTACAGAAACATAAAACATAAGCTAAAGTTAAACACTGTGAGACATTTCTTCAGGACTGTCTCTGTTTTTTGGCTGAATTTGAGAAAATCACAAAAAACACAGCCAGTGGGAAGGAAACGCATGGCTCTCTCTCCTCCGGTGACACACATACACGTCTCACAGATAACGGCTCAGAGGAATCTCGAGGTCACACACACACACCCAGTGCCCCCCTGTCTCCAGCACGAGCTTCTCTGCAGAAAGGGAGCTGGGAGACAGGATTTCAAAATAATGCACAACATCAGATGCCATTAGTTACCCCTGCCATGAGTAATCAAAATGTGTCACTATTAGTTGTTGTACATGGGGGAATATTATAGACAGCTGCTTTTCCCGGTGGAGAAAAAGACTGGCATAGCGCTCAGCAGTATCTGGATGGTGTTAAAGCGGAGTCTGTTATACAGACTGCTGCTCTAAGTGAGGAAGCAGGCACTTCTGGACAGGATAGTATGAAAAAGTCACAAAAAGTGTGTGGTCTTTCAGTGAAAACTCATAGTTGTACTTCTGGTAACAGAGGGAAGAAAAAGCATGTCTGTCATGTCGCTGTGCCGACTATGACTGGGAGTGAATCTTCAAGTAACTTTAGTAGTGAGGACGATAAGCCCTATACTTCTGCTTTGAGATGTAAAAATAAAAGCAGAGGCAATATACATGACTGTTTGGAGCGACCTGTGACTCAAATGCCGCTTCTCCAGACGGAGACAGCGCAGGGTGGAGTATCAATGACGTACATGCTATTCACTCTTCAAGACACGTCACTTATTAAAAGTCAGCTTCCGCCGTTAGAGCAGGGCAGGGCTCCGTGGATTAAGGCATTTTCGAGCGCATGCGCTGGCTGCGTGCCAGC
>NW_018128284.1:232915-238780 GCF_001952655.1 Monopterus albus
CACCACCAACATCATCAGCTCCACAGATAGCCTCCCAGAAGACCTCAACACCTTCTACACCTGCTTTGAGACCTCCAACCACAGCACAGAGAGGACACACGCACACTGAGACCACCCAACCCCCCTCCCCTCTATTAACTGTCTCATCAGGCCAGGTATGCAAAGCCCTGAGGAAGATCAACCCTCGCAAGACAGCAGGAACAGACAACAATCCTGGGTGGGCTCTGAGAGCATGTGCCAACAAGCTGGCTGATGTTCTCACCTTCATCTTCAACCTTGCCCTCAGCCAGAGCATCATTCCTTCCTGCTTTAAGACCACAACCATCATCCCCCTTCCCAAGAAGAGCACCGTCACCTGCCTGAATGACTACAGGCCGGTGGCACTCACTCCAATCATTATGAAGTGTTTTGAGAGAGTGGTGCTGGCCCACATTCAGAGCAGTATACCGGACCCCCTGGAGTATACCGGCCCAACAGGGCCGCCTCCTGTGTCGCCTCCTACAAGGACAACATCATCCTTAAGTTCGCAGACGACACTGCAATGATAGGACGCATCACGGGCAGGACCGAAGCAGCCTACAGGAGGGAGGTGGTCAGCCTGGTGTCATGGTGCAAGGACAATAATCTTAGCTTCAACACGGACAAGATGAAGGAGATGTTAGTGGACACGAGGAAGGAGAGGAGATCTCATCAGCCACTGTTTATCCGGGGGCTCGAAGTGGAGAGGGTGAGCAACTTCAAATACCTGGATGTCCACTGTACTTACTGAGGAGGCTGAGGGGGTTTGGGGGTTTGGCATGTTGCCTAGGATCCTTTGCAACTTCTACAGCTGCATCGTTGAGAGCATCTTGACCAGCAGCATCACTGTCTGGTATGGCAGCACTACTGCTATAGACCGCAAGCACCTGCAGAGAGTGGTAAAGACTGTGGAGAAGATCACCAGGACTTCCCTCTCCAAGGAGCATTTACAACCACAGGGTGCACAGGAAAGCTGCCTCCATCCTCAAAGACCCCACCTATCCCCAGCATGGACTGTTCACCTCCCTACCCTCTGGCCTGAGGTTCAGAAGTGTGAAATGCAGGACATTTAGACTGAAAAACTCTTTCTTTCCCTCTGCCATCAGACTCCTAAACAGCTGATGGGAGTTTATTACCAAGAAATACGTCATGTACTGACAACCTGTACTGTTTGCATTCTGAGTTTGCACATACATAATTGCACATTCATTGTTGACTACTGCACATGCTGCTCCTTGTAGCATATATTCTCTTATTACATTCTTGTATATTTTTATTATATGTCTGCATTTGCTGCTGATTTTGTGTTACTTATTCATCTACTTATGCTTATATTTCATTTGTATTTTGTGGCATTCATGTGGATGGCAAAGTAAGAATTTCATTATACAGGAAAACGCGTTTTCTAACTGTGCATATGACAAACATTTTGACCTTGACCTGTGTTCAGGACTGCTGTGGATGATGTCCAGTCTCCGATTCTCACCACTTGAGGCCTGTTAGTGAGAAAGTCCTTAATCCAGTGACACATTATTGGAGGCATTCTCAGATTGTGCAGTTTCAGTGCCAGTTTGTCTGGGATTACAGTATTAAATGCCGAACTGAAGTCAACAAATAGCATCCTGACATAAGTGTTAAGATGCTCCAGGTGGGACAGGGCTGTGTGTAATGCAGTGGTGGACTGTCAGGGCCAGCAAGGCCTTCTCTGCTGGCCTAAACACTATCAGAAGCACTGACCTACATTTAGAACCTAAATTCTAATATTTGTTCCATGAAATTGTATTAATTTATTCCCAACAGTGTATTCTCTTCATTTCGTAGCGTTTCTCTTGGCTGCACTGCTTCCAGTATGTGTATGTGGATGTTAGATTTTTTTGTCCAATCAGATTTCGGCCTCTATGTGTTGCCATGTCAATCTAATCTGCCCAGGGCCTTCAGAAGGAGTAGTGCTGGCCAATGTAACTTAAACTACGTTAGCAATGGGACTGTTTCTTTAACTAATCAGATTTCAAATTCGCCTCACAGGGCCAGCTAGCTGGCCTACAATAACGTCAGCATTTTTCCATCCTCTGATTGGTTGGTCAGAGCAAAACAAGAAAAGGACTTAATGATGGAACTGAAACGCAGAGATCACCTCTAGAGTCATTGAAGTCTTCCTGCGCAAAGAAAGGAGGATGGATATCGTCTATAAATAGCATCTCTGGTGAGTATGATGTATTTAATTTAAATTTTGTATGTTTTTGTCATGTTATTAAATAAATACTGATTCTGAACTGCACCAGATGATGTGGCACAGTTGCAGTTGTAGTGTAGAGGTTTGGAGTTGTCTTAACTGGGTTTCTTGCTTTAGTAAAAATGGTATTCACCCTCAATAAGCGAAATACCGCTCTCTCTGTAATCCCATGCTAATTATATTACGTTTTTGTATAGTATTGATGGTTTCTATAATTGCAACATAATAGTGGTGAATTAAGTCGGGTAAGTCCCCACTGAAGGCCCAGGTACAAAATGCACGGCCCGCCACTGGTGTAATGCTATTAAGACAGCATCCTCTGTTGTTCGGTTCTCTCTGTAGGCAAACTGATGGCTGTCCAGACCAGCAGGGATGACATCCTCAATGTGCTTTAGGTCCTCGATCCTCTCAAAGCACTTCATAATTTCTGGTGTCAGAGAAACAAGGTGGTAATCATTGAGGCAGGTGACAGCTGATTTCTTGGGCACAGGCACAATGATGGAGGACTTGAGGCACAAAGGGGCTGAAGCACAATGCAGGGACAGGTTAAAAAAGTCCAGGAAAATTCATGCCAGTTGGTCAGCACATAGCTTCAAAACCCGGCCTGACACCGTCTGGTCCTGCGGCTTTGTTGGTGTTGACCCTCCTCAGGGTGGAGCTCACCTGGTGTAGCTGCAGGATGAGAGGCTGGTGTTGCTCCTGAAGCTGAGGGAGATGTACAGTTCCTCTGCTGCCAGGTGAATCGAAGCATTCAAAGAAACTATTCAAAGTGTCAGGGAGGGTGGGATCATGGCTGACCTGCTGGTTGTTGCGCCTCTGTACTCTGTTATTGTTTTGATACCTCTCCACCTACTCTGTGTGTTGTTATTCATAAAGTGCATCTCAATGCGTTGTTTGTACCTGCATTTGGCCAGCTGGATGCCCTTCTTTACTTCTTTACAGGCCCTGCTATAGGCCAGCCTGTCAACTGATCTAAAGGCTGCATCCCAAGCTTTGAGCAGAGTGTACTGTACTGTCCAACCATGGTTTCTGGTTTGGAAAAACCCTGATGGACTTTGTAGGTAGACAGCACCAGTACAGAACTGTACATTGTCCAGAACAGCTGATGTATAAGCCTCCAGGTCTGAGCCCTCTTTGAATACCCCCAATCAGTGTGCTCAAAACAGTCCTGTAATGCTGAAGAAGCCTCCTCCATCCACACCTTAACTGTTTTGGTGATTGGTTTTGTCCTGCTTAACTGTTTGACATTTTACAGCTGATACATACACACAAGTCAATTTATTTATAAATGCATTTAAAAACAAGTAAGATGACCCAAAGTGCTGCACAGCAATAAAGTAAATACAAAAGTAGAAGAAGAATGTAAATAAATAACATACAAGACTTTATACAAACTTTATAGAAAAAGATGCCAGTGATGGGGCAGCTCTGACATGGAGGGGTAACATTTATTTAGTGTTTAAAAATGATTATTATAATCTTTTGTGAACTTCTTCATTTCCCAGTCCTTCATAAATGACATGAATCCATGTCATACAACGTTTTGTGTTTTACAAGAAGTTGGAGACTAATCTGTTTTTACTGCAAATGTAAAAAGTGATTTTTTTGATAGTGAAGATATAAACTCGGAGGCGTCTCTAATGTTTAGTCCACCCTCACTGATATAACATTAACACCTCCCTGTGTAAAACAGTACCAGGACAAGATGTCCACACAGCAGCCCCCCCAACACACAGACACACACACATATATATATATACAGTGCCTTGCGAAAGTATTCGGCCCCCTTGAACTTTGCGACCTTTTGCCACATTTCAGGCTTCAAACATAAAGATATAAAACTGTAATTTTTTGTGAAGAATCAACAACAAGTGGGACACAATCATGAAGTGGAACGAAATTTATTGGATATTTCAAACTTTTTTAACAAATAAAAAACTGAAAAATTGGGCGTGCAAAATTATTCAGCCCCCTTAAGTTAATACTTTGTAGCGCCACCTTTTGCTGCGATTACAGCTGTAAGTCACTTGGGGTATGTCTCTATCAGTTTTGCACATCAAGAGACTTAAATTTTGCCCATTCCTCCTTGCAAAACAGCTCGAGCTCAGTGAGGTTGGATAGAGAGCGTTTGTGAACAGCAGTTTTCAGTTCTGTCCACAGATTCTCGATTGGATTCAGGTCTGGACTTTGACTTGGCCATTCTAACACCTGGATATGTGTATTTGTGAACCATTCCATTGTAGATTTTGCTTTATGTTTTGGATCATTGTCTTGTTGGAAGACAAAGCTCCGTCCCAGTCTCAGGTCTTTTGCAGACTCCATCAGGTTTCCTTCCAGAATGGTCCTGTATTTGGCTCCATCCATCGTCCCATCAATTTTAACCATCTTCCCGGTCCCTGCTGAAGAAAAGCAGGCCCAAACCATGATGCTGCCACCACCATGTTTGACAGTGGGGATGGTGTGTTCAGGGTGATGAGCTGTGTTGCTTTTACGCCAAACATAACGTTTTGCATTGTTGCCAAAAAGTTCGATTTTGGTTTCATCTGACCAGAGCACCTTCTTCCACATGTTTGGTGTGTCTCCCAGGTGGCTTGTGGCAAACTTTAAACGACACTTTTTATGGATATCTTTAAGAAATGGCTTTCTTCTTGCCACTCTTCCATAAAGGCCAGATTTGTGCAGTATACGACTGATTGTTGTCCTATGGACAGAGTCTCCCACCTCAGCTGTAGATCTCTGCAGTTCATCCAGAGTGATCATGGGCCTCTTGGCTGCATCTCTGATCAGTCTTCTCCTTGTATGAGCTGAAAGTTTAGAGGGACGGCCAGGTCTTGGTAGATTTGCAGTGGTCTGATACTCCTTCCATTTCAATATTATCGCTTGCACAGTGCTCCTTGGGATGTTTAAAGCTTGGGAAATCTTTTTGTATCCAAATCCGGCTTTAAACTTCTCCACAACAGTATCTCGGACCTGCCTGGTGTGTTCCTTGTTCTTCATGATGCTCTCTGCGCTTTAAACAGACCTCTGAGACTATCACAGTGCAGGTGCATTTATACGGAGACTTGATTACACACAGGTGGATTCTATTTATCATCATTAGTCATTTAGGTCAACATTGGATCATTCAGAGATCCTCACTGAACTTCTGGAGAGAGTTTGCTGCACTGAAAGTAAAGGGGCTGAATAATTTTGCACGCCCAATTATTCAGTTTTTTATTTGTTAAAAAAGTTTGAAATATCCAATAAATTTCATTCCACTTCATGATTGTGTCCCACTTGTTGTTGATTCTTCACAAAAAATTACAGTTTTATATCTTTATGTTTGAAGCCTGAAATGTGGCAAAAGGTCGCAAAGTTCAAGGGGGCCGAATACTTTCGCAAGGCACTGTAAAAATTACTGCAGGTAGTGCAATGTAGGCCTAACTTCACAAAGGTTTATTCAGCTACTGTACAATGCTGACAAAATACTAAAGTACAGCTAAAGCTTATATATGTAAGGCTCCTGACAAAGGATCTCCCAGTTCTCCCAGGTCATTTTTCACAGAAACACCTTTTTATATTACAGTCCACACCAACAACACAGTAGTTTTGGAAAATAACTAAGTACATTTACT
>NW_018128284.1:240124-246902 GCF_001952655.1 Monopterus albus
GCCGAGTATAAATAGGGAGTGACAAAGGAGGCGCAGCTGAAGAGTGTCAGAAAATCAGGACAGGTGTGTTAATCAGGAGAGTCAGTGAGAAGGAGCAGACTAGAGCGAGAAAGAGAGAAGAGAGGAAGGTGCAGCTGGGCAAACCTGACAGAAGCCTGAAATGTGGCAAAAGGTCGCAAAGTTCAAGGGGGCCGAATACTTTCGCAAAGCACTGTATATATATATATATATTTATATATATGTGTAAAGAAATTTTCACCACTCGCCCCACTTCGGGGCGGTCTTATTCCTTCCGTCAAACTTTGGTAGGGGACCCGAGGCCTGGGAGCTTGAGGGTCCTGCACAGTATCTTAGCTGTTCCTAGGACTGCACTCTTCTGGACAGAAATCTCAGATGTTGTTCCTGGGATCTGTTGGAGCCACTTTCCCAGTTTGGGGGTCACAGCCCCCAATGTTCCTATTACCACAAGGACCACTTGTGCCTTCACCTTCCACATCTTCTCTAGCTCCTCTTTCAGCCCTTCTCAGTATTTCTTGAGCTTCTTGTGTTCCTTCTTCCTGATGTTGCTATCGCTTCGGATTCTATCACTACAGCCTTCTTCTTCTGTTTGTCCACCATTACTATGTCCGGTTGGTTGGCCATTACCAGTTTGTCAATTTGTATCTGAAAGTCCCACAGGATCTTAGCTTGGTCATTCTCAACCACCTTTGGAGGTATATCCCATTTTGACTTTGGGGCTTCCAGCATGGACTCGGCAGAGATGTTTCTGCACACTATGCCAACCACTTTGTTATGGCATTCCATGTATGCCCTGCCTGATAGCATCTTGCTCCCCGCTGTTATGTGCTGGACTGTCTCAGGGGCATCTTTGCACAGTCTACACTTGGGGTCCTGCCTGGTATGGTAGACCCCTGCCCATGATGTTGTGCTTAGAGCCTGTTCCTGTGCTGCCAGGATTAGTCCCTCTGTGCTGTCTTTCAATCCAGCCACTGGTAGGATTTTTCGATATCAGCCACTTCTTCTATTTGATGGCGCTACATCTGAAGGGGTTTGTCCTTCAATGAGGGTTCCTGCTCTTCCTTCTCTTGTTCCTCTGGTTTCTGCTGCCTGAGGTATTCACTAAGCACACCATCACTTGGGGCCATCTCCCTGATGTATTCATGGATCTTTGTCATTTCATCTGTCGAAACGTGTTCTTGTAAATTGAAAACAAAAGACTAAATATAAAGATATTTCACAGTGTGAAATTTATTATGCATTAACGTATCAAAATTAACATGTGCACATGGTTCTTGACTGTTTAGGATAAACAGAAAAGACTAACTTCAACTTGGCGGTATACAACATTTATATGAAAAATGTTACTATCTGATTGGTCCAAAACTGTTGGGGAGCAATTGTGGTTTAAACTTAATTTTCCCAAGATTGGTCCTTCAATCCGTCTATCCTCCAATCATGAGGAATACCTGCCCTGTCTTAATTCCTACATAGACACTTATGTCTTCCTTTGTTTCCAAAACATTTTAGACACTACCCCCCTGTTCCAATCAAGCTTCTCTGCCTGTGTGTGTCTGTGTTGCCCTGCCTTTGAAGTTGCTTCCTCTTCCTGGCTCAGATCTAATCTCTGTTCCAACTATTCTAAGAATCCCAGTAAACTATAGCTCCCCCGTCCCATTAGCCAGGTGGTGGTAATAAAGTAACTGTGGACCCTCTTTGCCAGGCTGTAAATCTAATAAATTTTAGTGTTTTAGTGAACTAGTCCCCTTGATTTTAAACAGTGCTCCAGTTGGCTAACACAGTAAATACTGACCAGTGATTCAATGAACACATAGGGTGATATATAGATATGTAACTACATAAACATAAACACAACTGTGAGATTAAAGTATATGAACTTATGTATGCTATATAATAAAACCCCTAACTAATTATATTCATTTCTATCTAAAAATGAAAATCACCCTAACACATCCTAAATAGTGGCTCTGACACTCACTAATCCCGATACAAGCACAAGGACACACAAAAAACTTCATAGAGAAGGAAGTGAGAGACAAAAATAACCAGAGAGAGAAGCAAAGTTGTCCAGACTTTGGTCTTCCATTCAGCTGACTTCTCAGGACTTGCCTTACTCTCTGCAGGTACTTGGTAGATGCTGCTTTCCTTGCGGCCTCTTCATAGTTCCCATTTGCCTGTGGGATCCCAAGGTACTTGTAGCTGTCCTCAACATCTGCTATGCTGCCTTCTGGTAGTACAATCCCCTCAGTTCTGACTACCTTTCCTCTCCTTGTTACCATTCGAACACACTTATTCAGTCCGAATGATATTCCGATGTCCTGGCTGTAGATCCTAGTGGTGTGGATCAGTGAGTCGATGTCTCATTTACTCCTACCATACAGCTTGATGCCATCCATGTAGAGGAGGTGGCTGATGGTTGCTCCATTCCATAGTTGGTATCCATAACCACTCTTGGTGATGATCTGGCTGAGGGGGTTCAGCCCTATGCAGAACAGCGGCGGGGGACAAAGCATCTCCTTGGTAGATACTGCATTTTATGTTGACTTGTGCAATTGGCTTGAAGTTGGCCTCTAGGGTTGTTTTCCACATTCCCATTGAGTTCTTGATGAAGGCTCTTCGAGTCCTGTCGATGTTGTACAGTTCCAAGCACTCCAGGATCCATGTGTGAGGCATTGTGTCATAAGCTTTCTTGTAGTCAATCCAGGCAGTGCACAGGTTGGTTATGTCTGGTCTTGCAGTCTCGAGTGACTACTTTATCAACCAGTAGCTGGTGCTTTGCTCCTCTGGTGTTACTACCATTTCCTTTCTGGGCCCTGCTCATGTATTGAGCCATGTGTCTGCCCATCTTTGCTGCTGTAATGCTTGACAGGAGCTTCCATGTCGTGCAGAGGCAGGTTATTGGGCAGTAGTTGGATGGTACTGCTTCCTTCTGAAGGTCCTTCAGGATCAGGACTGTCCATTAGTAGCGTGTTCATTTGTCCTGCCAGGTGCTCGTGGAGTGAAGTTAGCTTCTTTAACCAGTAGGCGTGGATCATGTCAGGGCCTGGTGCTGTCCAGCTCTTCATACTTGAGACCCTCTCTTGGATATCTGCCATTGTGATGGTTACTGGATCTTATTCAGGCAGGGTTTTGTGGTCTGCTGTCAGGTCCACCAGCCACTGGGCATTGTTGTTATGTGATGCTTCCTTCTCCCATATGTGCTTCCAGAAGTGTTGAGTATCCAGCCTTTGGTGGGCCTGCTCTCACATTATTACCCTGCCACTGAGAGTACACCTAGGATGGCTCAGGAAAGAACATTCAGTTTATTCTCCTGGCTTCAACTTCCCTGGTGTACCTTTTAAGCCGGGTGGCCAGGGCTGTGAGCCTTTGCTTGACAGTCTCTAAGGCCTCAGGCATGGACAGTGTGTTGTATATCTTAGGTACCCCTTTCTTCATCATGCCTTTCTTCAATTCCAATACCTGGCTAACTTCTCTCCTTGTTGCTTTGATCTTGGCCTCCAACCTCCTTCTCCATAGAGGATACTGCTCCTGTGGCCTTTGTTGAACTTATAGCCAAGCATCTGAAGGATCATGGTTGCTGTGGTGTATATCAGCTTACTGGTCTCAGTGATGGTCGTAGTAGGGATTGTTTGTAGTGCTGCATTCACATCCTCTACTAGACTTTCAGAAGGCACTTCACTTAGTTTTGGTAACTGGCCACGGAGATTCCAGGTGTCCATCTTGGTTGTGATCTTCAATCTCAGGTCAGCTGCTCTTGCCTTAAACTCATCTTGGCTTGTTACTGGGGCTTGGTACCCAATCTCTGATTGTGGGGGTGAGATATATCCTAGATTGTCACAAAATCAATTACAGTGATGATTTCAACCACATTAAAATGAAAAAGAGTGCTGGGAAAATATTTTGAGCATTTATTTAAAAAAAATAAAATAAGACAGCTGCTGCATATGATGCAATATTTAAATTGCGACCTATTCAAATTTATCATATCTGATGTAGCATTGTCATTCAGATGTGTCAGAATAATGAGACAGGCAGCACACATGTTTCTGTTGAAATAATGCTCTTACATGGTTATAGCCTAGTTTACCAACTAGAGACAAGCCCTACCTTAGAGACAGTGCAGAATTACTGCAGAGGAAATGCTGCACCTGTTGCTTTAGCCAAAGGCATGGATGTGTTTGTCTGCAGTGGAGCAGACAAACACCAAAAGCAGAGGTGATAGGGAGGCAGAGAGTGTGTGAGACAGACAGAAAAGGCTTGCTGTGAGGGTAATGACAAAATCAACATCCATCAAATCTAGCACCGAAAGAAAGTAAAATTAAGGTAAAGAAAATTCATTGGATAGATACTGATATATAGATGTAAGGATCACACAGTTTCATAATGCATAAACATTTTCTTCCTTAAATGTTCCTACTAATCTTTGTCAGCAACATTTGATATTATATTGCTCAAAGACACCTCGACATGTTGACTAGACAAGCCAGGAATCGAACCGCTAATCCTTCAGTTAGGAAACAACCTGCTCTACCTCCTGAGTCACAGCCGCCCCCAGTCAGCACCAGTTCTAGGTTTTGAATGTTAGTTTTTTCTGCCTTGTATAAGTGCCAATGCTGAATCTACATTATTATCGTATGGCATTCACAAACATATTTTCTGCTACATTTACTACTCTATTATTTTGGGAACTTTTTTTAAATTAAAAAAGCATTTGAAGTTGGGTGTGAAATTTATCCTAAGACAGTAACGCTATGGTATCAGCTAGCATAGCTAAATAATTTACTGTATATACACATGAATGTGATTATTGGTCCTTTTTATGAATGTACAGATACATAAATATAGATATACAATCCTCTGGGAAATGCTGGAATCTTCATAACTAACTATAGTGCTAATGTGATGTAGGAGCATTTGAACCAATGTACAGTTGTTTTTGGCGGCCTGTTATTTTAGTTTTAGTCTAGTCTTTGTGTGACACTGTCATTTTAGTTTTTATTAGCTTTAGTAACGTTCATACTCTTTTTAGTCTAGTCAAGTTTCAGTCAACTAAAAGTCTGAGCATTTTAGTCTTATTTTAGTCAGAAATATCCATGACTATTTTCATCTAGTTTTACTCGATGAAAACTGATGACATTGTCTAGTTTTAGTCAATGAAAATTGTATTTTAGTCTCTTTTTAGTAATGCAATTTTATTTAACCCAGTCAATATAGTATAAGTACCTAGTTAGTATAGAGGAAACCAAAATTTTCTTTTAGCCAAACCCATTTCAAACAAGGTTATCTTATTATATTATTGTTACCTTATAGACTCAAGAATACATCGAATACACTTTTTGTGTGATTTTGTGGCAACATTTCTCCCCATCTTTTTCCACAATAGATTCCGTTTTCTTTTCCACTTCTATGTAATGAAAGTTTTTCCAAATGTCGTTTCTTCTTTTTCTCCCAAATACGATGGCCGGCCATTGGTCCCTTTCTGTGTGTCAGACTTTGTTTGTTGTCATCTTCTAAATAATGCCGCGAGTGGGGCTTAAGGAAGTGATGTCGCCTGCGTCTGTGCAGTGCGACCTGATGCAGCCCCTGAATCAAGACACAGGTAACAGAAATACTGAAAAATAATAATAACGTGAATAAACAAGATGAAATATAACATTTCATTTTAGAGACATTTTAGCATAGTTTTTATTATCGCATTTAGTCTGGTTTTTTTTTTGTCAACAATATTGCATTATACATTTAATTATAGTCATCGTCACATGACCAGCATTTACGTTGCATTTCGTCGTTTTCATCATGTGAAAAAGGTTTGTTGACAACGATATTTAGTCATAATTTTCGCTGACAAAAGCAACATTAGTTCAGTGTGGTTTATAGATAGGTTTCTGAGACACTTGATGAAAACATGCCATGGGCTCTAGTATTGGCCTACAGACCTGCCATTTCACAGTCAGATTCAACAGATTTCCAGGGACAGATTCATCAAAGACTTTTGCCTTAATATGGATAATGCTATGCATGCACGGAATATAAGATTTTATTAAGGAAATAGTTAAGCTTTCTTGCACTCTTAATGATCTTCCCTCCGAGGTGTTGAAGAAGGACAGAGGCACACAGCCTCCTGTGTTTACAGGTTGGGAGTCTAAATCCCAGCTAAACTCAACATGCCTGGAGACGGCCTTGCCAGTGTAATCCATTTTGCCTGGAGCTTAGTACGGTGGCATAAAAATGGTTAAGAGGACTCTCCTCAGCTAGCCATAAAACTGCAACTTTCACTGCCTGGACAGTCAACAGGAGCCTCTCTCAACCTTGTTTTCTTTATGTCCCCCATTGTGAGAGTACTGATTAAAAGGTGCTTGATACAAAGTGGCTTTCCATTGCTTATCGCCCCATCTCCTCATTTAGCATTTTTCTCTCACTCATTTACATTCTTTTATTCTTCTAAATCTTTCTCTGACGATTGCTGGTGTTAATGCTTCACTTGCTCAAGAGCCTCCAGTCATTGCTTCAACAAAGTCATGGAAGACTGAACCACACTCAGAGATACACTCACATATATAGGAAAGAACATACGTATAGGAAAGAAGAGGGAGATGTCTGCTATTTATACAGCTCTGCTTTAATTATAGAGACTGTGCTTTTTGGAAATTCATCTTCTTGTTGCTACTTGAAAATAATAATGGAGGGAAAAAAATGGAATGTTATAAGGGTCAAGGACCATGACGTCGCCCGTTATGGCGCAACCAGGGCCCCACCCTGG
>NW_018128284.1:249081-253182 GCF_001952655.1 Monopterus albus
TCATGCCTTCTGATGAGGAAGCAGAGGTCGGGGGCTCAGACGTGGACTCATCCATCACCCAAGCTGAAGTCACCGAGGTAGTTGAGAAGCTTCTTGGTAGAAAGGCACCAGGGGTGGATGAGATCCGCCCTGAGTACCTTAAGTACCTTAAGTCTCTGTATGCTGTGGGGCTGTCTTGGATGACACGCCTCTGCAATGTCGCATGGTGGCTGGGGACAGTGCCTCTGGACTGGCAGACCGGGGTGGTGGTCACTCTTTTCAAGAAGGGGGATCGAAGGGTGTGTTCCAACTATAGGGAGATCACACTCCTCGGCCTCCCCGGGAAAGTCTATGTCAGGATACTGGAGAGGAGAATTCAATCGATAGTCGAACCTCAGATTCAGGAGGAACAATGCGGTTTTTGTCCTGGCCGCGGACCAGATCTATACCCTTTTCAGGGTGGTGGAGGATTCATGGGAGTTTGCCCAACCAGTCCACATGTGTTTTGTGGATCTGGAGAAGGCATTCAACCATGTCCCTTGTGGCGCCCTGTGGAGGGTGCTTGGGGAGTATGGGGTCCCGGGCCCTTTGCTAAGGGCTGTCCGGTCCCTTACGACTGGAGCAGGAGCTTGGTTCGCATTGCCGGCAGTATGTCAGACTTGTTTCCGGTGCATGTTGGACTCCAGCAGGGCTGCCCATTGTCACTGGTTTTGTTCATTATTTTTATGAACAGAATTTCTAGATGCAGCCAGGGGCCGGAAGGAGTCCGGTTTGGAGACCATAGGAGCTCATCTCTGCTTTTTGCAGATGACGTTGTCCTGTTGGCCCCATCAAACCAGGACCTCCAGCATGCACTGGGGCAGTTTGCAACTAAGTGTGAAGCAGCTGGGATGAGAATCAGCACCTCCAAGTCCGAGGCTATGGTTCTCAGTCAGAAAAGGGTGGCTTGTTCCCTTCAGGTTGGTGGAGAGTTCCTGCCTCAAGTGGAGGAGTTCAAGTATCTTGGGGCCTTGTTCACGAGTGAGGGAAGGATGGAACGGGAGATTGAGAGGCGGATCGGTGCAGCTTCTGCAGTAATGCGGTCGATGTACCGGTCCATCGTGGTGAAGAAGGAGCTGAGCTGTAAAGGCGAAGCTCTCAATTTATTGGTCGCTCTACATTCTGACTCTCACCTATGGTCATGAGCTTTGGGTCATGACTGAAAGGGCAAGATCCTGGATACAGGTGACCAAAATGAGCTTCCTCCGGAGGGTGGCCAGGCGCACCCTTAGAGATAGGGTGAGGAGCTCGGTCACCCGGGAGGAGCTCAGAGTAGAACCGCTGCTCCACCACATCGAGAAGAGCCAGCTGAGGTGGCTCGGGCATCTGTTTCGGATGCCTCCTGGGCGCCTTCCTAGGAAGGTGTTCCAGGCATGTCCCACCGGGAGGAGGCCCCGGGGAAGACCCAGGACACGCTGGAGGGACTATGTCTTGTCTGGAGGGAGGGAAGCCTGGGGATCTTTGCTTAGACTGCTGCCCCCGCGACCCGGTTCTAGATAAGCAGAGGAAAATGGACGGATGGATGGAAAAAGAGAATGGAAAAATGACATTCATGTAAGACAGATTTACACCCATAGTAAATTATATTAATTCTTTTTTTATTCTGTTTCATACGTTTTTTTGTGATTATGAAGCCACATCATTATATTTGAATAGAAAAAGAGATGGACCCACAGATGGAAAACAAGGGTTGCAATAAAGAAAATAAATAGCAGATCGTACATGGGCACAATGTGAACACTGAGCAATAGATGGGTAATACTGAATCTATCTCACGCAGATTAACAACACCAAGACATTCTTTCATTTCAGGGGAAATGCTTGAGACTCACATAACCTGCCCCTCACAATCCATTTCAGGCTCCCCAGACCCTGCGTCATGTTTCCAAATTAGTTCAGAATATCCACCATGACAGGCTGGGCTCAGCAGCAGTCACAGCAGCACCTTCCCTGACTTGATGACACGGCAGCATCAAGGAAGAGTCAGGAGGACAAACGAACAGTGAGGGAGTCGTGACACTTCATTAAAGTGATGCACTCGTCTGACTTTTTTCTCCGCTCCCTCAACCATGCTTTCTTTCTTCACCTCAGTTGCCCTTCTCTTTTCAACTTGATTTACCTTTTCCTTTTATACCTTTTTCCTCTCTTTCATTTCATCACTTTACAGTATTGGTCTTTTTTATAGTATATAAACAGAATATCACAGTTTAGGATATGGCAAAAAATAAAATATCACTTGTTCAAATGCATAAAATGCACTAGAGTACACTTACTCTGACAATGACCTCTTGTAGCCATGTTAATTATTATTGTTATCTTTTTGGATCACCACTGTTGTGGTGCCACAAAATGTCTGGAAAGTTGTCAGCATGAGTGCTTCAACAAAGCTGTTTGCATCTCGTTTCCTTTCTATTTTGTTACTGTTAAATAATGACCACAAAACATCAATATTCAACATCAAAGTAAAAAGTCTGAAAGATTTTAGCATCTTTTGATTTGGTACAGACCTGTGGTTCCTAGTGGTAATGCTAAGATCATCATAATAACACATGTCCCAGTTTTTGCTCAAAACGACATATGCCAAGGCAAATATTATTCCTCTTCAGACCTGACACTGACAATGCAATTAATGGCTACAGCAGAAAACAGTGGCCTAAAACAGAATGGGGTTTGATATTGTGAAACTATTAAGGATTCTACCACATGCTGAAGCACATCTGTGAGTGAAACTTAATTTTGTGTGCACAACCCCTATGCCTTCCTGGTGTTTACTGTACACAGTGTCCCCTATTTTTAAATGCAGTCATGTACATTTGTTTGCTAGAGCCATCAACAATGACATCACCCTGCCACCTGACTGTTTCTGGCCTGTCTCCATCTCTTTCTCTCTCTGTCCATCTCTTCCATGCCTGGCCCAGGCAGCACCCTCTCTTACCTGGCCAAAGAGACTTCCTCTTTTTCTCCATGTCTGCCTGGCTGCTCTGCTCTAGGCCCGAGGGCTCTATACAGTGCAGCTGGCTGGGCATTGCTCCACATGATGTCCATTTGCAAGAAGTGCCCTTCCCCTGCCTACAAAAACAACAGCTCCCTAACCACAAAATGCACAGTGGACACCATAAATTGAAGTCTATTTGCCATTTTTAGAGGAAAGGCATAATATGTCAAAGAGAAAGCAAAGAAGGAGGGTGGCAATAAGAAATCTAAATACAGAAACAAAAAGACAGATAAGAAATACTGCATCTTATACATAACTGAAAAAACTGCGACCCTACAATGGCACTTTGTTATTTTGGTCTTCTCTGAAATCCCTCAAATCCATTAGCCTTTCTGTGGTTTACAGCTGAGGTGCCCAACATTCCTGAATGTTTACAGCTCTGTGACCTAATGGACAATTTAAGCATGAATAATCCACTGAGGAGGTGTGGGATGCATTTACATTGAATTCCCCCCATTCTTGTACCAAGACTATCCACTAAACCACCCAGTGCACTCGAAAAGAGTTTGATAGGAAAGGAGAAAAGAGAATGTATTGCTGAGGTAACAAACACAAAGCCAGACCGATGTATAAACAGTGAGGCAGGGGCCAGACAGACCAAAAAAAACTTAATGTCTTATGTACTTTTACAGCACCGGGCGCACTCCAACCCCAGCCGGCCGGTAGCTGGAGATTGTGAAGGACGAGGGAGGGAGGCCACCAAGGGGAGGAGGGCAGGCCCACCAGGGGCAGGCACCGCGTGCTCACACACACCACGACAGGTGTTCCAGGGAGTCTTCACTTAAGGGGATGAAGGCATCATGTGCCTGCGACTGCCCCAGCCGTGGGAAGGACGCGAGGGGCGTCTTTTCTCCTGATTAATGAGCAGGGGGGCACACAAGGGCAAGCCAAGGGGGCCCGGTCCCTGACCCCAAGGCAGTCCGCTCCAAATACCCCTCACTTCAGCACCTGTCTGGGCCTTGTCACACATGTAATGCGGTCAACACAGAGATGAGGCGTCCACCGGCAGCCGCGCCCGACTCATGCGGGGCCCAACGGGGCGCCCTCCAACCCCAGCCGGCCGGTAGCTGGGGATTGTGAGGGGGGGG
>NW_018128284.1:254570-255017 GCF_001952655.1 Monopterus albus
GGGTCTGATAAATGCACGCATCCCCAGAGGTCAGCGCTCATTGGCATGTATTAGCTCTAGAATTGCCACAGTTATCCAAGTAAGGTGAGAGTGATTAAAGGTACCATAACTGATTTAATGAGCCTTTCGAGGTTTCACTGTACCAGCCGTGTGTGCTTAGACTTGCATGGTTTAATTTTTGAGACAAGCATATGCTACTGGCAGGATCAACCAGGTAGACCCCCTCTTTCTCTCGGGGCACCCACCCGGGCCCCCGCTGGGGTTCGCATTGGTGGGGAGCGGGGAGCTCACCCACGAGGCCCTCGCACCCGCTGAGCTCGGTCGGCGAAGCACCGGTGGCCAGGAGGATAGAGAAATTGTGTGCATGCCGGAGGCCCGCCGCTGGGGGTGGTGGGGAGGTGGGGGCGGTTGGGGCGGGCTGGGTGCTGGGGCCCCCCGCACCAGGGC
>NW_018128284.1:257575-259578 GCF_001952655.1 Monopterus albus
ACAGCTGACCACACTTTCCTTGGTCATGTTAGTGAGTGCAATGGATCTGTGCCCCGTGAGGATGCAGAGGTAGCCCATGATGTAGCCAGTGACCACAGAATGCTCGTCCCCCTGAGGTCCATTGCAGGTCAAAGATTCTGCTAAACACAATATACAATATATAAATATATGTATATAGGTAACCGGAGGGGCCTGCGGCCGACAAAAGCTTCTTACCAAATAGTTTAGGAATATTTGTCCTGGCAGCCATCATAAATTTCTGTTCCAGGGCCGCATCAAGCTGGTTCTCTGTGGAAACAGTGGGACAGACAGACAGACACCAGAAATTTAGGATGTTCCAATTCCAATGTACTCCACCTTTTTAACATTTTGACAGCTTTTTGGCTCTAGTGGCACTGGTACTCTTGGTGGTAGTAGCACTGGTTAAAATCCCATTGGGAGCTCGTGCCCCTGGTACACCTGGAAATCACGCTCTATTGCTGGGCTACAGAGAGCCGCCACACGCCTTTCACACTCCACCTCCATGCGCATGGTGCTACACTTCTCCCGGCAGATGGGAGCTCTGTAAGCTGGGCTACAGAGAACCGGCACACACCCACACTTCGCACCCAGAAATCACGCTCCATTGCTGGGCTACAGAGAGGCGCCACACGCCCCTCACACTGCACCTCCATGCGACAGACCGGTGCTACACTTCTCCACAATACCATTGGGCTCTGGCTGCCCTACGGCTTAGTATTAAATGTGGAAGATGGAAGGTGGAAGTGGAAGATGGAAGTGGAATCTGGAATTCCACAATACCATCTATTAGACGAAAATCTACTGCAAAGCTGGCACCGGGAGACGTCACGGTTTGGCATCTTTCTGTGTAAAATGGGGTTAGCCTGAAGTGATATAATGTATAGGCCTGTTATGGTTCAGGGCTTTTCATCTTTCAGCTGCCTGCGTGCATGTTGGAGGCATGTAATGTTAATTTTTACCTGTGTTCATTGAATAAATCAGCACTGTTTTGAAGTTATAGTACTTGGACTGCTTTGTCTCTCAGGGTTAGCATGGTTAAAAGTACCAGGTCCAACAGGGGTTAGCCCAAAATTTATAAATGTACTGTAGTAGGATCTGTGTTTCCGGGGCTTTTTTTTCCAGCAGCCAGTGTGTGTGTCTCTGGAGGAAGGAGCAACCCGGGTTGTGTTTGTAATTTTGCTTATGGTTTGAAATAAATCAGCACTAAAATGAAGAAAGATGGACTCCTTCATTATTCAGATCTGTCCAATAAAAGAAATGGGGTATTATATGATATACAGGTCCTCAATGGAGGGCAGGCTCACACCAATGACCTTGTCTGCAGTCCTCATTGTCCACTGAAGTCTGTACTTCTCCTGATAGGTTGCTGAGCCAAACCAGACAGTGATGGAGGTGCAGAGAACAGACTCAATGATTCCTCTGTAGAACTGTATCAGCAGCTCCTGGGCAGGTCAAACTTCATGAGCTGGTCCAGGAAGTACATCCTCTGCTGTGCCTTCTTGATGATGGTCCTGATGTTGGATGTCCACCTCAGGTCCTGGGAGGTATTGTAGCCCAGGAACTTGTAGGACTTTACTGCTGATACAGTGCTGCCAAGTATGGTGAGTGGGGGTAAGGTGGGAGGGCTCTTCCTGAAGTCCACTGTCATCTCTGCTGTTTTGAGCATGGTCAGCTCCAGGTTGTTGTGGCTACACCACAGGACCCGCTGCTCAACCTCCTGTCTGTAGGCTGACTCGTCATCTTGGATGAGATCAATGACCACTGTATCATCAGCAAACTTTAGGACTTTGACAGAGGGGTCCTTTAAAATGCAGTCGGTGTAGAGTGAAAACAGCAGAGGGGAGAGCACAAATCCCTGGGGAGCTCCTGTGCTTATTGTCCAGATGCTGGATGTGGTTTTCCCCAGCCTCACCTGCTGCTTCCTGTTTGCTAGTAATCCGCTGACAGGTGAAGGAAGACACAGTGAGCTGGGTCAGTTTGGA
>NW_018128284.1:259726-269120 GCF_001952655.1 Monopterus albus
TTCCACAGCGGGGGGGTTGTCTGCTAGTTGACAGTCTTCCACAGCGGGGGGGATGGTTTCCTATAGCCAGTGATGTTTTTCAGGCTCCCCCACATAGACAAGGGGTCATTTGCTGAATCCTGAGCTTTCAGCTTTTCAGAGTAGCTACTCTTTGCTGCTCTGATCTCTCTTGTCAGTGTGTTCCTTGCCTGGCTGTACAGAGTCCAGTCCCCACATCTGTAAGCCTCTTCTTTGGCATGATGAAGCTGCTTGAGTCTGGCTGTAAACCAGGGTTTGTTGTTGTTGTATGTGCTGTTAGGTATTTTTAGTCAAATAAATATTGGTTAGATACTTGATGTATTAAAAATGTTTAGAGTAGTGTTAGGTATTTTTAGTGTTGCAGTCGGTTCTTTTTACCATGCTAACGCTGAGAGACAAGGCAGTCCAAGTAACTTCAAAACAGTGCTGATTTATTCAATGAACACAGGTAAAAATTAACATTACATGCTCAGGTATCTTGCACCTCCAACATGCACGCAGGCAGCTGAAAGATGAAAGACCCTGAACCCAACAGGCCTATACATTATATCGCCTCGGGCTAATCCCATACTAACAGGAGACGCCAAGCCGCAGCGTCTCCCAGGGACAGCTCTGCAGCTGCCCCGAGCAGTAGCCAAAACATGATGAAAATCAATGTGTGAATGTTTGATTTCGATTTGATTTATTCTTTCAAGCATGTAAAAACAGTTGCTATGACAACTAAAAATACCTAACATTAGTCAGATAGATATTGGTTAGATACTTGATGTATTAGAAATGTTTAGTGTAGACAGGATGTCTAGCACAGGCTGATAAATGCTTAGTCATGCTCATGAGTTACTGCAGGTTGCTTATGGTCAAGGATAACTAGAAAGTGGATGACTATCAGCAGACAGGATGTTTAATATTATTATTATGACATGTATAACTGTAGCCATAGCCATAATATTTTCTTATGTTTAATGTTATGACATGTCACTAGAGGTCGTGTTAGAATGTTTTAGCTACACACCACATAATCAACAGACAATCACACATTGATTTTTCTTCATGCTTTGACTACTGCTCTGGCCAGCTGCAAAGCCAGTCACAGGGAGACGTCACGGTTTGGTGTCTCTCTGTGTAGAATGGGGTTAGCCCGAAGTGATATAATGTATAGGCCTGTTGTGGTTCGGGGTCTTTCATCTTCCAGCTGCCTGCGTGCATGTTGGAGGTGCAAAGACTCCCGAGCATGTAATGTTAATTTTTACCTGTGTTCATTGAATAAATCAGCACTGTTTTGAAGTTACTTGGACTGCCTCGTCTCTCAGAGTTAACGGTGAAAAGAACTGGGTATCCAACAACACCAAACTTCATTTATGTAGAAGCAGATTCCACCTCCTCTCGTTTTCCCGGACAGCTCCTTTACACAATCTGCTCTGAACACATGAAAACCCAGTACTTGAATCATGCTGTCCGCGGTGGAGTCGCTGAGCCAGGTCTCCGTGAAGCACAAAGCAGCAGAGCGTCCAAAGTCAGTCCTGTTAACAAGAAGAATTTCATCCATTTTGTTGACCAGTGAACGGAGATTTGCCAGGTGAATAGATGGGAGTGGGGTCCATGTTCCCCTCTGTCCTAACCGCACCAAGGCGCCTGCCTGCTTTCCACGACGGTGGCGTTTTTTTTCAGGTCCCGTATATTGCTGCCACGCCTCCGATCAGAATGTCCATACAGCTTTCTTCGTTTACAAAAATCGGAGGAAGGTAGTTTGGTGTGAGTTGTCCGATAGTTAACAGTTCTTCTCTGGTAAAAGTAATCCGGGATGAGTTGCACAAGACCAAGAAAACAAAGAAAAACAACAAACACAAGAGAGCGCGAGTAACCACGGCCGCCATTGCTGTTGGCGCCGGAAGGAGCTCATTGTCACAGATTGATAAGCCTGGTTTCACTGTGGACTGCTTTTGTGTGTCAAAAAACAAACAAACAAAAAAACAAATAAAACTAAAAATAGAATGTTTTGTTTACATAAACTTTGTATTTATTCACTGATCAAGCTTAACAGTAGACGCTGTAGAAAACAACGCATAATTTAGTTAATTTTTTAAATCAACTCTGAACAACAAATATTATTCATTACTTCATTATATTTGTAGCCAGTTACATTTGATGTCATGTTAAGAGAATCTGATGTTGAAATTCCTTTATATGAGCTACTGAAGATGAAGCTATGATATAATCCTTTGGTATTTTCTGTTTGAAAATGCACATACCCCACTGAGTTCCTTTTCTTTTTTACTATTTAACATTTTACTGGATGCGCTTTCCATCTGACTAAACCTAAATGCACATCATAATGACAGCTATTAGAAATCCATTCTATTCTTCTCCTCATTGAGTTTGTTCAAAGCAAACAAAAAACAAGTCACTGTAGTGTGCATTTGCAGGCTGAATAAATGTGTGTTGACTTCTCATTTAGGGACTTTATAAAAGGATGTTTAGCAGTTCTGAATAATGTTCTGTCTCATATACAATGGCCCTGTCCTAGCAATGTATCAGCTTAGGCATTAAATGCTGCTGTATTTCTTGTCCATGAGGTAGCAATCTTGCTGACCTAGCAGTTTCACATCCTCGTCAACATAGGAAATTTAGAAAATGACAGTCAATGCAATGGGTCAAGGACACACACAGGTTTGCTTGTACTCTATAAATCAATTCATTTGTAGTATTTCATTTCCTGACAGGGCTCTGGCTGGTTAAAGCAAACTGTGGTGTTATATATTTCCTGTTTAAAGAGCTGATCTGATTTGCGGGAGCTCTGCAACAGCCTCTTGTACATGCAAATTCTACAGACCTGCTGGGAGCGCAAATGTTACATCTACCCACTGGGCCCAATCTTATAGAGAAGTGCCTAATTGGTTCCTTTAGTGCAATGTCTGTGCTAAAAGAGTGAGACACTCCTCTTGGGTTTTGTCTTTCAAAGGAACCTGATGATCGGCCTGGCGTGGGAAAAGCAGAGTGATGTCCCTGCTGACATTGAGCGCATGAACAGCTGGCTGGTGTGCAGTGCTCATTATTATTTAGTGTCTGCATACTGAATATATCATCCTAATTGAACAATACTCTAAAAGGTTATACATTAATGTTAAACATCTTAATGCTAAATGCAGGCGATAAGTATATGGTTTCGAAGGAAATGTTGCAATATCTGTTTAGCTGCTCAGATTCCCTTATATTAATATTCCTCATTTTTTTGTCTCTATTTTAATGCGTCTCAACTCTGGAAGCTACACTGGTAATGCTGCGATTCTCGTGATGGGCTAAGGCAGTACTGGGCTTGCAGGAAGAGACTACAGTGATGCCAGCTGTTCAAGGCTGATATGGACTCTCTGATACCGTGGGAGAACAGACTCCAGGCCCCCGGTAGCTAATGTAGCTGTACAGGTACAGGTTTAAATTTTAAGGCAGAAAAGCATACTTCTTATGTTTGAGTTAAAGATTCATATCACAATGCTAATTAATTACAGTTATCTATTTAATATGCATGTAAAGTGCACACTGATGTTAAACACAATAATGCATTTCACCACCTTCAAGTCAACATGGGGTAGATACCCTGGTAATGATAGGTTGAACATATGCCGTTATACAGCAATTTGGCAAACTCAAATCTGCTGATCAGAACGGTTAGATGCCCTGGATGTGATAGGTTGAACATATATGGGGCGCCAAATGTAAAAATAGCACTTACACGAGTTTTCTCACATTTAGCTGTATGTGACAAGTTTTTTCACATTTAGCTGAATGTGACAACAAGTTTTCTCATGTTTAGTTAAATGTGACAAAGTCTAAATGTAAATGTTAAATGTAAATGTTAAATGTAAATGTTAAATGTAAATGTTAAATGTAAATGTTAAATGTCTCGCCAAGTGTAAAACTGAATATTTAGTAGCTCCACAGCCTTGCCCTATTACAGCGCAGCACACAGCCCCACTCATGATGCTGAACTCGAATCAGTGATGCTCACTCAAAGACCTCAAACACAGCCCCGCCCACACCTGACTCTGGGTTTGAGGTCTTTGAGTCACCATCACTGATTCGAGTTCAGCATCATGGGCTGGGCTGTGTGCTGCGCTGTAATAGGGCAAGGCTGTGGAGCTACTAAATATTCAGTTTTACACTTAGCGAGACATTTAATATTTACATTTTACATTTAACATTTACATTCACATTTACATTTAACATTTAACATTTAACATTTACATTTAACATGTACATCTATATTTAACATTTACATTTAGACTTTGTCACATTTAGCTAAATGTGAGAAAACTTGTCACATTCAGCAAAATGTGAGAAAACCCTGTGTAAGTGCTATTTTTACATTCGGCGCCCCATAAACATATACCGTTACACATCAATTTGGCAAACTCAAATCTGCTGATCAGAACGGTTTGATCTCCAAGTTCCAGAGCTTGTACTAAATAGATCTTAAGGTGCAAGATTGGTGTGAACTTGGAACCTGAACATTGTTGCTTAGATTTGAGAAAGTCTTAGTACCTGGGTATTAAGATGCTTGCCACTCAAATTATGCAGTCTCTCCTTTGGCTGACTGCTGTGTTTTCCAGCAGTCTTTACAGGTTGGTGTCAGCAAAGATCCTGTACACTTGTGCAAGACCTGATATATACCTCATACCTCTTTTAGCTTGCTTTTTTACAAGAACAAATTTGGCAAGAATTAAGCACTGATTCAATTTTCACTAGCATCTGCAGGTCAGTGGAAAAAAACTTGTCTCTGGCAGGCTATTCTAGCAACTAATTAAAAGGCTGTTTAAATGCATATCAGATAACTTCTTCACAGGGTGCCAGACATGGGAAATGCTGACACTGAGCTAAACACATAATTGATAAGTCTTGAGTTTTATTTTATGGGTTCATGTAAAAAAATGAGACCTTTAATTAAAAATTTTTTCTTAGGCTTGCTATTTATCATTTAGAGACACTGAAAAGGACCAAAACATGAGGGCATTGCATCCCTAAATCTCTACAATGGAGATGAGTGCAAATTAGCATGAACTGGATTTATCCATTAAGATTTCTGCTCAATCACTTGTAGATGCTGCTTTGAGCAGCTTAAAAAGAAGATTATCTTCATATTTAACTGCCATTTAGGACACTTTAGTAAATGGCACGATAAAATATCTCACTAAAAGAGAATACATTTTATGCTCAAGTCTAATTATAGTACAACTAAATATAATGTATAAGTTTGGGAAAAACAGCATGAATTTATTTTAAGTATATTAAAACTAATTAAATTCTGCTTTTATTGGACCTAGTGGTCATATTGCACAATTGTGGACTGACCTCAGTACCTAAGGGATTTTCTTGGATTAAAAATAAAAACGGTGCTTTGAAAAGGGTGAATTATTAAACTCGAAATTACAGTGCATTCTAAATGTGCAACATGATCAATACAGCTCCTTCAAATGACAAACAACAAAATGTGTTTTAAGTAACTCAGCTGTGTTATGTGTTAATTCTCAGTACACTGTGCAGAGAAAGCTGCCTTCATCTTCCTTTCAGCATAGTTATTTGAACTTTAACAGACCATGCTTTTCCTAAATCTTTAAAGATTAATGAGGTTCTTGGAACAAGTTTCTTTTGGTAAGGGAACAGAATCTACTAAGAACAGATCCTGTTCATTAATTACAACATTAATCACATATGTAAAAATAAATGCCAGTACTCAGTAGGTACCATGGTTTATATCTTTTGAAGGCACCACATTTCAAGTTACAGGAGTTGGATGATTATGTAAAAAAGAAAAAATCATTTTCTAGTCATTTTAATAACAATTCATGGAATTACTAAAAATGAAAGGATGCATGCTGTTTTGGAGTTTTAAGATGATGTTCTGGGTCACTTATAAAAGCAGACTTTGTTCAGACAGTGCTAATGCAGGATTTTCTTTGACAACTTGAAATGATTCATTTGTTATTTACAAGAGGTGGGGAAAAGTGGCATGTATTAAGTCTTAATGGAATGGTGGAGCAAGAAAACATTTTCTAATTATTCTCTGCTGAAAATATACCAAATAGATTGCTTGCAGCCTGATAAATAGATAGCTACATATAGATCGCTAGAATATTTGCCTTTTCTACACACACGGACACAATTTGTTGTCAGTGTAATGACTGCATGCCCATCCAAAAACATTACATTTCAGCAAATAAGTAATGCGATACTTATTCTGAGCATCAGAACCAACTCAGCTTGCTGGAACTTGAGTGTTAAAGAAACAAGTGTGAAGTTTTAATAGTACATGCTACGCAATGTCAGCAGAGTGGGAAGAATGGGAAAAGCACTCATTATTTTAACTGGGAGTGTTTGCCCATTATTCATTAGCTATCCCACGTGCTAACCTGGTAGCCAAGCCAGTCAGCATCAACAGAGAAACAACACCAGGCAAATCAAAACTAATTTCCCATGTTGGGATGGAGATAGGGAGACAGGGAGGAAGATGGAGGAATGTATTTCTGTATTGCTGTGAGTTGGCTTGACTTGTCATTTTTGTTTTTTTCATGTTTTATGGTGGCTGGCAAACAAAGTGTGCTACCACCACCTGCTGCTATGGAATGGCCTTACCTGACTGCTTTAGAAAAACAGACTACAGTAGTCAAATTTAGGGTGGGTGTGGTACATTTTTTACTTTGTGTACATTTCAAAGTTATAGTTCCACTTACCCTTCTGAAATCACCAACAGCCTTTTCTGCTTATGTATGTAATGAAACAAATACACCATCACAACTGAACAGGTCTCAAATCGACCTCTTTCTTATCAGTAATTCCCTTCCCCAACATGTAATAGACAGTACCATCCACTCCATTATAATTAGTGATCACGCTCCCATTTCCCTCACATTAAATATTGAAGCTCACACTAAACCCTCTAGAAGATGGTGCTTCAATACATCATTACTTCAGGACTTAGATTTTATTACCTTTATTGAAAAAGAGTGGGAATTCTTTCTGGAGATGAACGACTCTCCAGAAATCTCACCCTCTCCATTATGGGAAACAGGCAAAGCAGTAATCAGAGGAAGAAAAATATCATACCAAAAAACAACAACAACAACAAAAAACAGCTAGAACTGGAAGGCACCTTAGAACATATGATTAAACAAGTCACAGATTTATATTCCCAAAACCCTAGCAAACAAACACAAAATGAATGGAGCAAAATGAAAAGACAACTTGAAAATATTATATACAAAAAAACACAGTTTCTCATTCAACAACTCAAATATAAACACTTCCAGTACAATAACCATATTGGCAAGTATTTGACAAATCAATTACAACGCAAAAAGGAAAAAGCATTAATTCCATCCATACTTAATCCTAGAGGTGAAATTGTCCATAATCCACAAGATATAATGTATTTCAAGCCTTCTATAGAAAACTTTAGTCTCCCATTTACAACCCAAATTCATCAGAAATAGACAATTTAGAACTGCCAACACTATCCAGAGAACAAGCTGACATATTAGAAGCTTCTCTCACCATCAACAAACTCCATAAAGCACTGATTTCAATGCCAAATAACAAATCACCCGGACCTGATGGACTACCAGCTGAATTTTATAAACACTTTTGGCAAATGCTATCACCGCTGTTTCTCAGAGTCACCACAGAAAGACACCTCCACAATACCAACACACATGAACACAGCCTCAGACACTCATTAAAACCAAACAAAGACCCAATCCACCCTTCTAGTTACTGTCCCTTATCGCTTATTAATTCAGATTTAAAAATCATTACCAAAGCTCTAGCCACTAGAATAGAGACAGTCACCCAGACCAAACAGGTTTCATGAAAAATAGGAATGCTTCAGACAACATCTGTAGATTATTTAATTTGATTAATCTTGCAGAACAAAAACAAACCAAAGCCATACTTTTATCACTATATGCAGAGAAAGCATTTGACAAAGTTAACTGGACATTCCTCTTTTGTACATTACTCAGGTTTGGGTTTGGATAGTCGTTCATCCACCTCACCTAGGGCAACAATAAGTACAAATGGAATCAGGTCACAAAGTTTCACTTTACAGCAGGGTACCAGACAAGGATGCTCACTCACACCATCATTTTCATGAAGCCTCTAGCAGCAGCAATACAACAGAACAATATAATTACATGAATACAAGATACTTACTCAGAACATAAAATTAAAACAAAAAATGTGTCTTTATGCAGATGATTTATTATTATACATATTTACAGGACACCTACAACTCAGTACAAGAAACATTACATATTATTAACATATTCTCTAAGATCTCAAACTACACAATAAATTGGAACAAATCCACCATATTGCCACTCTCTGAGGATGCCTGGGATTCTGCAGCTCAAGACTCCTCCCTCCAACTTTGCACAGGAAACATTAAATATCTAGGTATAAATATGTCCCCCAGGCTGTCAGAACTTTTTAACCTCAACTATACCCCTCTGCTAAAAAATATAGAAGATGATTTCAAACACTGGTCCAATATTCCTCTCTCACTCATCGGCTGAATTGCTACTGTCAAAATGAAAACTCTACCTCAAATTAACTACCTGTTTACAATGCTTCCCACAACACCCACAGATAAATGGTTTAAATCACTTGATTCTATAACTTCACAATTTTACAACAGTGCATGGATAGAACAACAGTTCATGGATAGAATTAGAGCAAAATTACTATAAAAATAACCAATAACTAATAACCCTTCCTACCCAACTATATTAAAAAAAAGAAATTACTGTAAGAACATCATAATTTTCTCAACTCTGACAGCCTGGTGGAAAGCAAACAGTCACTAAATCATCACTTGCACCATGTAGATACACTCCAATTTGGCACAACCCTGATTTTCAACTACATAATAATCATATCTATTTCCCAACATGGCAACATAAAGGAATCACCCACTTACATCACCTATTTGAAAATAACCAGTTCATATAATTAATTACACTGATCCAGACGTACAGAGTTCAGAGAGAACAGTTCCTCCAGTACAATCAATTCAAATCCATAATTAAGTTAAAGATTAATGTAATCAATAACCCACTACAACCCTCCAAATTAATTGAAGAGATTATGAAAATTACAGATTTCAAGAAAATAATATCTTCTTCTCTCAGCTGTTCCCGTTAGGGGTCGCCTAATCATCTGTTTCACCTAACTCTGTCCTCAGCATCCTCTACTCTCACCCCAATTAACTTCATGTCCTCTTTTAGCACATCCATATATCTCCTCTTTGGCCTTCCTCTTGACCTCTTGCCTGGCAGCTCCATCTCCAACATCCTTCTACCAATATAACCACTATCCCTCCTCTGCACAT
>NW_018128284.1:269224-288922 GCF_001952655.1 Monopterus albus
CCACCCACTCCAACCTGCCTGCACTCACCTCTTCACCTCTTTCCCACACTCCCCATCACACTGGACTGTTGACCCCAAATACTTAAAACTCCTGCACCTTCTTGACCTCAGCCCCCTGTAACCTCACTGTTCCACTTCCCTCCCTCTCGTTCATACACATGTATTCTGTCTTACCACGACTGACTTTCATTCCTCTTCTTTCCAGAGCAGATCTCCACCTTTCCAGGTGTTCCTCCACCTGCTCTCTGCTCTCACTGCAGATCACAATGTCATCCGCAAACATCATTGTCCACGGAGATTCCTGTCTGACCTCATCTGTCAACTTGTCCATCACCAGAGCAAACAAGAAGGGACTCAAAGCTGATCCTTGATGTAGCCCCACCTCCACCTTGAACTCCTCTGTCTGACCTACAGCACATACAGCATATCTCACTACTGTTGTACTCCTCTCATACATATCCTGAACTACTCTGACGTACTTCTCTGCCACTCCTGACATCCTCATACAGTACCATAGCTCCTTATTATTTATATATTTATATTATTTAGATCCTTATTATTTTCTTTTTTTTCTATTTCAAGGAAATAATATACAATATATATATAAACTCATATCAAGTACAGATTCAACAATAACAATAACGATGGTTACATACAGTAACCCAAGGTTCTATGAGTATAGGCTTCGCCCTCTAAGAGCTGTCGCTACTGGGTTTATCCCTCGTGCATGCGCAGTCCTGAAGAGATTCTTTCACGCCCTGTGCCCTGCACTGGGCTGTCCTCAATTACGTCCGCAGCAGTAGTATAGATGTTACTGCAGCCTTAGCTCTACTCCCTAAAAAACACTAGCACTTTTTCTTCAGCCGGCGGGGGTGAGGACAGCAGGGTCGCCAGCTTAGAGGGCTACGCCTATACTCATAGAAGTTTGGGTTACTGTATGTAACCATCGTTCTATTTCGTATAGGCTTCGCCCTCTAAGAGCTGTTGCTATTGCCCTGTTGGCACACCGCTGCCCAAGAGCATTAAAAAAACCACATATTACAGCCTGCTAAGTACCCAACGACAGTAACTAGGCAGCCACAGGGGAGTGCAAGGGGGGGGCACAGATGGCCTGTGGGGATATGAAAGAACACACTTGTCCACAGCGCGCGGCAAGTGCCGGGAGCCCAGGTACGGATCACAGTAGTGATGGACATGGAGGCATAGGAGCACTGGGGGCGCATGGAGTGTGTGTGTGAGTGCGGTGGGGCACACCACGCCAGCGCACAGCGATCAGACCGCTGGTGGTGTACTCACGTGGCGTCACGGGGAGGGGGCCCAGCGTCACGTGCGATACTCAGAACCGAGTGAGCCAGTGAGAACTGAGATGTGTCCCGAAGGTAAAACCGGGTGAAGGGACATGGGGAAGCCCATGAAGCTGCTGTGTAGATATCCTCCACAGCCATGCCTCTAAAAAGGGCAGTGGAGGACGCGATGGCCCGCGTAGAATGGGCTCTGATGTCTGGTGGGGGGTTGTTCCCGGCTGTCACGTAAGCCTGTGTAATAGCTTCACACAGCCAGTGGGATAGCCGTTGTTTTGTCAGGGGCTGCCCGAGAGAGCGGCCTCTGTAATGCACAAACAACTGTTGTGTCTGCCGGACAACTGCCGTGCGCCCCACGTAGTGGGACAGAGCGCGCACCAGGCAGAGGGTGTGGAGGTTCCTCTCCGACTCGTCCCTGTGAGGAGGAGGGAAGAACCCCTCCAGGGAAATAACCCTGGATCGGTAGGAGGAGGAGATTATTTTAGGCGCATACGCGGGGTTCGGTCTGAGAATGGCCGTGCTGCCGTCCCCGCAGATTAGGAGGCACGCCGGTGAGACAGAAAGTGCGCACAGGTTGCCCACGCACTTGACCGAAGTCACGGCTAGGAGAAGCGTTGTCTTCAGGGAGAGGTGTTTGAGAGAGATGTGTGCCATGGGCTCAAAAGCAGGCTGGTTGAGCGCGCGTAAAACCAGAGGCAGGTTCCACTGTGGCGCCATCGTGTGCATCACGGGCCTCAGTCTGCCCACACCTCTGAGAAAACGTTTTACCAGTGGGTGTGTGAATACGGTTCTGTCGCCAAATGGCATGACGAGATGGTGGCAGCATGCGCTTTTACAGTAGACAGAGCCAGGTTTCTTTCAACCAGGGTCTGAAGGAAAGTCAGCACCTGAGCCACTGGGCAGGAGGTGGGAGCTGTGTCCTTCTCCATGCACCAATGCTGAAAAACTGACCATTTTGCTGCGTAAGAGGCCGTAGTAGATTGTGCTCTGGTGCACTGAATAGTGTGCACCACCGCTGGGGGCAAGCCTATGCTCTCCAGACACTCCCGCTCAGGGGCCAGGCCCACAGCCGCTGGCCGATCACAGGGCACTGCTGGATCCGCCGTCCAGCTGGGAGAGCGCGTCTCCCCATCGGGGGAGCTGCCAGGGATCCCCCGCCAGCAGCTGAACCATGTTCGGGAACCAAGCTGCGCTCATGTGCTCCGGAGCTATCAGGAGGACACGCAGCCGCTCGTCCTGCATGCGTGAGAGGAGTCGCAGAATGAGTGGGGCCGGGGGGAACGCGTAGAGGAGGCCCCTTGGCCAGGGGTGGTGAGCAAAGGCATCCACCCCCAGAGGCGGGTCGTCTCTGGCGCACATCAAGAACCAGAGGCGGCACTGCGCGTTCCCGCGCGCTGCGAACAGGTCTGCCACCGCTCGGCCGAACCTGTCCCACAGTGTCTGTGCCAGGGTTCAGCCTCCACTCGTTGGGCTGAGGTCTGCCCCGCGACATGAGGTCCGCGGCGCGGTTCTGCTCGCCAGGGACGTGTACGGCTCTGATGGAGAGCAAGTTCTGATGTGCCCAGAGCAGGAGTTCCCGTGCAATCTCCAGCAACCAGGCAGAGCGAACACCGCCTTGCCGGTATATGTACGCGACGGCTGTCATGTTGTTTGATCGTATCATGACGTGTCTGCCCCTCAGCACCGGTGCAAAGTGCTTCACCACTTTCAGCACCGTGGCTAGTTCCAGACAGTTGATGTGGAGAGACGGGGTGTGATCCCACCGTCCTCCCACGGCCTGAGACAGGCACGTGCCACCCCAGCCGAGCAGAGACGCGTCTGTGAGCACCGGGACGTGTGACGTGGCTCTGCCCTGGGGAACCCTCATTGTCAGCACACTGGGAGTTCCCCAGTACTCCAGGTCTGATTGGACCGAGGGCGGGACCGTGCGCACGCGCCCTTTGTGGCGTACTGGGTCGAGGCGCAGACGGCCGAACCACCTCTGAATCTTCCTCATGTGGAGGAGACCGAGGGGGACTATGACGTGACTGGCTGACATCGTTCCTAGTAAGCGCATGACGGATAGAGCCGTCACTCTCGCGTGGGGAACAACGCGGTGCAGGAGAGACCAAAGCATTTCTCGCCTGGCGGGTGTCAGCCTCGCTCTCGTGTGCAGAGAGTCCAGGTGCGCCCCCAGGTAAGTGAGTGTCTGGGAGGGCACCGATGAACTCTTCTCCCAATTTATTGCAAACCCAGTTGTGCCAGGTGTTGCACCAGCATCGCTGTGTGGGACGCCACTTGATGTCTGGAGCGTGCCATCAGAATCAGATCGTCTAGGTAAAAGAGGACCGTGATTCCTGCTCTGCGCAGCGCTTCTAATGCTGCTTCCACGCATTTCGAAAAGGTGCGGGGGGCCAGAGAATAGCCGAAGGGCAGCCTGTTGTACTGGAAGTGTGTGCCTTGGAAGGCGAAACGCAGGAATTTCCTGTGTTTGGGAATAATAGGCACATGAACATAAGCGTCTCTCAGATCGATGGAAGTAAACCAGTTGCCGGGATGCACGCATTCCAGCACCTGTCTCGTGGTGAGCATATGAAACGGTCTCTGTACTATGTATTTGTTGAAGAAGGACAGATCGAGGATAGGTCTCATCTCGCCCAATTTCTTGGGAACCAGGAAGTAGCGCGAGTAGAAACCCTCGCGCTCCTGCCCCTGCGGAACCATGGAGATTGCTGCTTTGGCTAGCAGCACTTGCAGCTCTGTCGCCAGTGCAGCGGAGCTCGCAGGTAACGTTATGACAGTCTCCAGCACGCTGCTGAAAGCAGGAGGGTGCCTAACCACTGGTGCGCCCTCTCTGCCATTGCCAGAGACGAGTGTTCGCTCTGCGTAACCCATGGGAGGGCGCTGGAGAAAGGGCTGAGAGAAGAGAAGCGCCACGTGTTCAGCTACAGCGCTCGCCTCCTGTGTGGAGGGGAACCCGTCGCTCATACGCACAAGTGGGTGAGGAGTGGGGAGACCACACAGACTCACAGGCAGCTCTGTATCAGACAGAGCAGCGGTGTCATGCGTTGACAAAGTGGGGAGGAAGATCATGTCCCCCCCAGCGGTGGCTGCTGGGCGCCTGTCTCTGAAGCGTTGACCGCCCTGCTGACTACGCTTCAGAGACAGGCGCTGGGTTCCAGTGGCGGGGAGCCCAAGGTCGGTCATCCCGTCGACTCTGGTGAACGGCCCGAAGCGGGCAACCAGAGCCTGCAGGCCCCCAGGCCGCTCTTGTGCCTCGGCCAAGAGGGGCTGAATGGTGGGGAACCTGGGCCAGATTGGGGAGGGCTTGCGCAGCTGTCTGCCTTGTAGTAGTCCCCTACCATGTCCGAGGGAGCAGGGGGTGGGCTGGCCTCAGGGACGGAGATGCCTTTCCGGACTGCAGCCTTTGCGATAATGCCGGGCAGGTCATGGAGCAAACCACCGGGCGCCGGAGGCTGGCTGGTGGATGGAACAAGATGTTCATTCGGGGAAAACCCGCCTCCGCCGGTCTCCCGGGCGACAAAGCCGAGGAACTCCAGGGAATCATCCGCCACTGGGTCGTCATCGTGTGTGGCCCAGGTAACGCCCTCATCTGGGCCCTTGTCCTTTGTGGCTGCGAAAACATCCATCCTCTGCCGCCTCTCCGCCACAGGGAAGCAAGTGCAGAAGGGGCAAGCGGCCTGCGGAGAGAGGGCCAGCTCGGCGTGCTCCGCACCGAGGCAGGCGTCGCAGTGGGCGTGCGGGTCGCTGGGCAGGATGAAGCCCGTTTCACAGCTGGGACACACGGTGACAGCGGGGCGGTGCCGGGTTCCGGTGGAAAGGGAGCTGCTTCACTCTTTAGTCTTATCCAAGTCGATGCTCATAGGACTGGACACTGAAGAAAAAGCTAAGGCCGCAGTGACATCTATACTACTGCTGTGGATGTAATTGAGGACAGCCCAGTGCAGGGCACAGGGCGCGAAAGAATCTCTTCAGGACTGCGCATGCGCGAGGGATAAACCCAATAGCGACAGCTCTTAGAGGGCGAAGCCTATATGAAATAGAACAATACCAAAACTCAAATGGGAAAACGATTCAACTCTCTCCCTCAGCTTCGCCTTCTGGACAGAAATTTGCAATAACATATTTTTTATGACCAGCAACAAAAACTTGCACCTTATACAACACAAGACCATCTATAGGACTCATATTACACAAAGTAAAATGTTCAAAATGGATTTTACTGACATAGACATCTGTTCACAATGCACTCTACTTTGCACCAACAATTATTTTCATGCTACTTGGACCTGCCAACCAGTTCATTCCAGTGACAGAGAAACTCTCCTCCATCTTGGGCGACAGAATCCCTCCTTCTCTATCACTTTGCTTGCTCGGTAATATCACAGACGTTGACCACCTACCAATTAAATACAAAAACCCACTCCTCATTTCTCTAGCTATTGCCAAGAAAACAATCTTTCAAAACGGGAAATCAAAAAAATCTCTACACATAAACCACTGGACCAACCTTCTGATAGAATACATCACACTAGAGAAAATGGCATCTACTCACAAGAATAGTTTATCAGCTTTTTGTGACACATAGAACCCATTTTAACACATTTCAACTTGAACCAAACACCTGGGGCTGAGGCCACGCACATTCCCACCAACTTCTAAAAATGTTAACAAGTTGCTTTTATTGGTAGTACTCTTATCATTGTTGTGATTTCTTTTCTCTCCCTCTCCCTTTCTTGCCCTTCATAGACTGCATAAGTTGGAAATACACATACTTCACAGTCTCACACACCACACTGTTGTAAAACACTCTACATCTTTTTGTAATATCATTGTCTTGTCTCCCATGTCCAGACTTGTTTTGTTAACATGTTAGTGTTTCGATAAAAAAAAGTTGCGAGGTCGTAATTTGTAACTTTACACCTTTTCCATTTGCTTCCAGTCTTTGCTAAACTGTCCTTCATGACTGCAGCTATGTTCATAAGGCACAAACATGAGACTGATGTCAGTGAAGCTCATATGAATGTCAGGATACTTCAGTCACCACATCCCTTACCTCCAACACACACACACACACAGCTGAAAAAAATGACTAGAGTGCAGGACAGAGGTAGTCACCCTCATTTAGACTCTTCACTACTGACTGTGATTGGACAGTTAGAGTTCAAGAGGCCAGCTTGGTTGTCTCATTACCCCTGCATCCAGATGTGTGAAAGCACATTGCAACTTTTCACCTCCCTGTCAGCATGTCTCCTACGCTCTGTCCTCTGACAAATAGCCTTGAAGTTCAAAGCTGCCTGCACACCCTCAATCCCGTCTTTTTTGTTTGTTTGTTTTGTCGCCTTCCGCTAAGACATGAGAGGACTAAATTGCGGTTAGACATCTAGAAAATCCCAAGTATTGCATTTCTGGGTCTCCCAGAATGTGAGAAAGGATGTGGTGAATTGCATTAGCCTGTGCCTACTGCTAAAGCATGCCAGTGTTTCGAGAAGCCCTTGGCAGTGTGGAGAGGCAATTCATTCTGACTAAATGTAGGTTGCCATGATATGTGAAGAGTGCTTTGTGGAGAGAGCTTGGTAGAGCCAAAAGAAGCATCAATGAGTCCTTTACCTAAGCTCTGAATACATCACCCTCAAAGTGTCAAAGACCACTTGTGTTTTATCCTGGCCTGTATGATGGGGATGAAGATACTCACTGGATTAGAAGGGTCAAAATTTGGATGAGGGACAGCAAGGGCATTTCATATAGACAGCCTTCTAACACCACAGTGTAAAGACAGTCTCAAAGGAGCAGTCTCTCTGTGCCATCAGCACCAAAGAACTGGGGCAATGGTGAAATACTGGCATTGCAAAGCATTCAGGATCCATAACAGCGCAGTTGAGAATAAACTGCAAACATCAAAAACAAAGAGATTTCTGTAGCATTGTCCATTGAGTCATTAATAACCTTAACTTGGTTTACAAGTTTTAGATGGCTCAGTCTACATTCTGATCTACTACTTTGAATTACAGCCTCAAGAAAATATTAACTGAACCATTATCAGTGTCAAATTCTTACTTTAATCAATACAGCTGTCCACTGCGGAGTTGACTACTGCATTCAACCTTCCAATCCATGAGTCATCTCCTTTATTTAGTGTTCTCTCTGAGCAGCATGGCACAGGAGCCTGTGGGACAAAACCCCATCTGTCAGCCACTGTGGAGGGACAGCGACAACCATTAGAGCAATGGATTTCTGCTGTTCCCTGTCTCAACACTACGTTTCATGGCCTGAACACTTTCACCATATATGGTATTGCAGTGTCAAAGTGAGCTCAAAGTAAGCTCTAAGTGAGACAAATCATTCCACTCAGAGCTTGCTGAATACAGTACTCACAAAGTACCTGACAATGTTACTTTGCCCAAATTCCTCAATTTTCTGAGGATGCTCTTTGTTTTCCTCAGCTGTAGTAGTTGTTTTGCTTGTTTTCTGACTTTGCTTGGCAGCGTTCTCATGCTCCATCCTGCCTTGCTCTCACTTTAAATATACAGTACAACTTAATGCAGAACTATAACTGCTGGAGGCCCTGTCGAAGCACAATATACATTTTCCACTGTGCGCATATGTGTGTAAATTGTTGTACTTTCATCTGCCAACCAAAGTCATACGGGACTTTCTTCTTAACAAAACTTGTGTTTACACAGTGTTTCTCGCCAAAACACACTGAGTGATTGTTTGAGGCCTAACAAACAATTTTAACGTGTTTATGTCTTCCCGCTACAACAACTCATTCACATTATAAATTCAGAATAAAGTAGGCTACATGTCCACAGCACAAATACATCCGTAAAACAACAGTGACATTTTATACTCACCACTCCGCAATTAAGTTTGCCCTTTATAACAGAAAAAAAGGTTGATTTACTCTAATTGATTGCAGTCCTTCCATCTTTGGCGTGCACCTGATTGCTGTTAAGATGCTATCAATAAAGCATATCACTTCCTTTTTCACAGTAAAAGCCGGTAGGTAGAACAGCTGACAAGGACGATCCTGATCGAGGAAGTGGGATGAGCATCATGCGCATTGCGCATCCAGCTTCTAGGCTGTTAAGTACACTTACACATTGTGGTTTGAGTCCAGAATAAAAAAACATAATACAAGTTGCAAAATGCAAATGTTTGTCAAACGGTTTAAACATTCTGAAACAAAAAGGAAAGAAAAACAATGCCAATAGTAAGTGTACACCTTTATTATTAGACCTACTTAAATAATCCATATATGGAGAAATGCAAACTGAAAGCCAAAGAAGGGTCACATATACAGTGGGTACGGAAAGTATTCAGACCCCCTTAAATTTTTCACTCTTTGTTATATTTCAGCCATATGCTAAAATCATTTAAGTTCATTTTTTTCCTCATTAATGTACACACAGCACCCCATATTGACAGAAAAACACTGAAATTTTGACATTTTTGCAGATTTATTAAAAAAGAAAAACTGAAATATCACATGGTCATAAGTATTCAGACCCTTTGCTGTGACACTCATATATTTAACTTAGGTGCTGCCCATTTTTTCTGATCATCCCTGAGATGGTTCTACACCTTCATTTGAGTCCAGCTGTGTTTGATTATACTGATTGGACGTGATTAGGAAAGCCACACACCTGTCTATATAAGACCCTACAGCTCACAGTGCATGTCAGAGCAAATGAGAATCATGAGGTCAAAGGAACTGCCTGAAGAGCTCAGAGCCAGAATTGTGGCAAGGCACAGATCTGTCCAAGGTTACAAAAAACTTTCTGCTGCACTTAAGGTTCCTAAGAGCACAGTGGCCTCCATAATCCTTAAATGGAAGATGTTTGGGACGACCAGAACCCTTCCTAGAGCTGGCCGTCTGGCCAAACTGAGCTATCGGGGGAGAAGAGCCTTGGTGAGAGAGGTACAGAAGAACCCAAAGATGACTGTGGCTGAGCTCCAGAGATGCAGTCGGGAGATGGGAGAAAGTTGTAGAAAGTCAACCATCACTGCAGCCCTCCACCAGTCGGGGCTTTATGGCAGAGTGGCCCGACGGAAGCCTCTCCTCAGTGCAAGACACATGAAAGTCTGCATGGAGTTTGCTAAAAAACACCTGAAGGACTCCAAGATGGTGAGAAATAAGATTCTCTGGTTTGATGAGACCAAGATAGAAGAATACTTTTCGTACCCACTGTGAACTCTAAATTCTGACAGCCTATTAAGCTGTCAATCAGGGTAAAACATGTCTCCTCATTTCCTCTTGCTTTGTATCTTTTCTACGTCCTTGCATCCCTACTCTCATCTTTTGGAGGACTAGGATGCAAGGAAAAGACACAAGTGAGGGAAATGTGGATGTAATTAAGGGGACCGAGATGTAGGTTACTCATTAAGTGGGGAACAGGGGAAGTGAGAAATAATGGCCTGTCTATAATATAGGTCTACAAAAGCCTGGTTCTCTCTGCCACTGAGGTAAATAAAGAAGCCATCTACAATTTGATAATTTACAGTACATCCCTTTTTGCTTAGCAGTCTTTTTTTTTACTGCCCTCATATGTGCATTGCTATGCTTCTTTATGTATTGCCACCAATGGTTGATAAATCAAAGAGCATAATTTTCTTCAATTTGTTTGTCAGCACTAAATAACTTCACTGTTTTGTGCAAGTGCCTACAGTGAGTTGCAAGATCAAGACTCTGACATAATGCCCCTGTGCAAGACATGGATGGGATGCATCATTAATGCAAATGCAAAACATACCTTACTTTAGTAACAGCAATCAAATTACCCCCCACCACCACCACAAAAACAAAAAATCTTGTGCTGTTCCCATGTCTGAACAGTATTGGCAATCCTTTTGTGCACTGGTCCTTTGGAAATGTGGGACAAAAGAGCACAGCACTAACTGGTCATCTGTAGTCAACACACACACATACACACAAACAAACACATAATAAATGCTTCTGTGGATTATCAGAGTGAATATGATTGAAAGGTATAATGCTTCTTGTTCCTGCTATGTCACTCTCCAACCTACAATAGAGCTCTTTGCATTTCTCTGTTTGACTCAGCTATATTAAACTTGCAGGGCTCACTATTCTGAGCAATAAAACACGCTAATCTGCCAGTGCTTGACAGAAACACGCAGTAGCGTGTCCTGTTTTTATTGTAAATATCAAGCAAACTGACAGGAGGTTCCTGGTGGACACAGCCTTAGTCAAGTTGAAATAAGTTATATGGTATCTTCTTCCAACTCATGTCTGTGTTTCTCTGTGTTATTTGTCAGCAGAGTTTCTCCTTAGGTCACCAGTGACATAGTAGTACCACAGTTTAATTACCCACAACTCTATGAGAGTAACCAAGAAGCGCTTAAATTCTGATTACTCTACTGTCAGAGTGAATGTGAAAGTTCCTTTCTTGCTTTTACTCTGTCACCATGGATTTTGTTTTGGGGGCAAACTTATCTGTTTTCTTCCTCATCTGACCTCGCTTTCATCCCACTCAGTCCCTTGAGAAAGTTACATTTGGTGGCCTTTCTTCCAGGTAACTGATGGCAGCTCCATGGCCAGACTCATCTCCACTTAATTACCCACAAGGCCCTTGGAGGGCCCACCCAGAGTGACTGAGACATGCGCATGGTGTCCCCCCCTCTTGTTCCTTCATTCGAGCACCACCTACTGAACTATTAAAAGCCATCTACTGTGACTATATTCCTTGTGCTATATAACAAAAATTACACTTTAGAAGAGAATTGATATTAGCATGAATATTGCTCAATGTTTATACATTTTTAAATGAAATGACTGAGTTTATATTTGCCCCTTTGATTATTCAAGTGCAACATAACGGAAGTTACAAATGTAACTATGGTTCTGTGAACTCCTGAATGACTGCTAGGAAGGAATGAAACAGAACTTCAAACCCACAGGACTGATCTACTTACATTTTCAGACAGGCCAGTGAACCCTCTGATTAGTCACAGTTAAGCTACAATGCTTCTGGGTAACAGAGTTTGTCATGCCCAACACCCAGGGTGATATTATGAAAACATGGAATTGCAAATATGCTGCCTGCAAATCAAGAAAAATCCTAGTTATTCACATCCACAGATATCCTCTAAGCAGTGTTTAGGCACATAGGAGACACTTGAGCTCAATTTGAAAATTTATTTTCATATAAAAAGACACTATGAAAACATTAGAGGGCTACTTTGTACAATCTTATGTATAAAAAATGAAAAGAGGGAGAAAAGTAAAAAGAAGGGTTTTCAATCATAAATTATCTGGAGTGTTGGATGGTTGCAGCAGTTGATGAACACCTACGCATCAAAAGCGGAAGGGTGGAAGTGAAGTTTTTGAGGTGGCTTCCATGTAAAGTTTAATTTGCAAATCTGCTTGTTTGTTTCATATTTACCTATGAGCTGTTGTGTTTGGAAAGCTTCAAACACAAAGAAAAAACAAGACACCGTGCAGTCATATTCCAACCACTAGCATCTTCTTTTGTTAGCATTTGGATTACACCAGAACTAATAACAAAAAAGAAGTTGAAAGATGATTGTGGATCAATCAAGCAGCATCTCTCTTACTGTTCTTAAAGATGAAAATTTGAGGTCTTCATTGAGTTTGAAAAGTGTCATAATGTTCATGTGAAATGAGAAAAAAAAAAAGAAAAATCTCCGTGATGAAAGAGAAAAGTTAATAATGAACTGAGACCACACTACATTTATCCTTTTTCTTTCTGTAAATCTTATTTATAAGTTACCATGGGAACAAGACTGTGAAGAATTCTTCTAAAGCTTTCTTTTAGAAGTGGGCCATTTTATAAATAAATAAATAAAAAGAATTTATCTGTTTAAAGGTCAAGTCTGTTTCACTTGACTGACGTTTTCTTCCTGCTATAGAGTAACACCCACTGACTGAGACTGTGTAGCCAACCGACTGCTGCTTTTGAATGTTTGCACACACTGTAGAGTAGATCTGGACCTGCGCCTTGCATAAGGTCAGGTGAATGTGACCTTAGCTCAGCAACTTGGGGCCAAACCCATCTCGCTCCTGTGAGAGAGCCCGAGCTGTAGGTTTGCCTATCAGCTGGTTAACTTGAAAGGTTAGGAGGGTCGCCCTCTTCTCACCATCTGTGCTCGTGCTTTTCTGTGCTGCATTGCTACTACATTAGGGATCTTTAAACAGATGGTTGGAGGGCTGCATTGGAAAATGTCAGGACAAATCACCATCCCTGGGTAATTACTGTTTTGAGCACTCCCCTTTCTTAATCTGCATCTCTGCTTGCCTCTTGCTTTCTTGTTATATACTTTTAAGTCTTTTCCCTAGGCTACCATTTTCTCTCACACTTGTTTAGTTCTCTCCTCTATTGTCTCTCATCTCTTTCTCCAGAATGTTAGATTAATGGGAGTTGCTTTGAACATTAGACAGAAAAGTTATCGAGCCATCTATTGAATTCATTCTGCACGCTGACACTTTCTCTCTGTCTGTGCATGGAGGACTGATGTGCTAATGGAGCAACAGCAGGAAACTGGTCGTCTTCTTGTAGCGACTGAAGTATGGATGTAGAATATCAAGCAGGAAAAGGTGCCATTGGCTTTTTTTTTGTATTCTCAGTCTGTCAGCTTGTAACCTTATCACCTCTGTAACTCCCTCGTTGTCTTTCTGTTTCACTCCATTATTCTGCAGCGGCTGTGCTCACAAGTGCAGGATACAATCTCACAGACAGGTGTCTATATGAATGGGGAATTATACATCTGGCTTCACTGCTAATGTTAAGATTTCATGCCTCCTGGTAGCACAACAAAGCTGGGTGGACAGAATGAGCAAAACAGAGGGAAAAGGTGGTGGTAGATGTAAGCAAAGGAACTCATGTTTAGTTTTGAAGCAAATTTGGCTCAGGTGTTGTCTAGCATCACATCTTATTGGATTTAAACACCTCCTCAGATCATGTTTGATTTCTCAATTAACTACATTAGCCTGATCAATACTTCATTCTAAGTGGCATAAACATCAATTTTTCAGGAATGAGAGATGCTAAAAAGAACTAGCATGGATTCCATTTGGGCAGAAATTACTAAGATATTCTCTTTATCTGGCTTCACTATGAATTGATTCAGATGCTGCAATATTTAAAGGCTTTTTTCTCTGAGCAGTGGGGTAAAAAAGAAGGCAATGTATGAAGATCACTATCCTTTTTCACCCTCATGGGTGGATAACATGTGGCCTGCATTACCTCAGAAAGCAAGCTCACATTTATGGGCTGTGTGTGTCCTACATCTTTTGTTCAAATGTGGGTTAATTCTTATAGGAAATGAAAAAAATGGACATGCACAAACCAAACCAGTCTGAAAATAAATCAGTTCTTCTTGAACAAGTCAGACAACACAACTCAGCTGGTAGTTTTTTTTGTTTGTTTTAGTTGTGTTTTTTTTTTCATTACAACCTAAAAAAAATGTTTACAATAGAAAATACACAAAAAAGTGGGATATTGACAATGTTGACACAGGGGATGCGAGAGTAATGGATGGATGGAACTGCTGAACTGGAACTTGGAAAAAAGCAGAGGATGGCACATATCAATAAGCAGCTTGTTTCCTGCCCCAATTCATCCAAATGAAGAAAGGAAACGGAAAGAAAGAAAAGACTGAGAGTGAATGCTTTCGTCATCCATTAGAAGGCAATAGGAACTAAATGAAAGCAGGGTGCCTGGGGGCTACCAGGGTGAGAAACCTCAGTGAGATTATTTTCTCCTTGCTATAAAAAGAACTCAAAAGTGCAGAAATATTTTTCTTTTTCTTATTACCCTCCCAATCATCAAACAATTGAAAGAGATTTTCTTTTTTTCTCCAGAATAAAACCAAGACATTTGTCACAGAAATAGGTTTTTCATTGTTTTTTTTTTTTTAAATTCATTCAAAAATTTTCCTCAGTCACAGACATGTCAGGCCCATGTTCTTTCTTCTTCAGTAGTCTTTGTGAAAATATAGAGTAGAACAGTCTTTCGATGTCTGTCCACTGTAGCAGTAAACAAATACAGTATGGGACCCGACAGAGCATGTTTCAGGATATGGGGAGCAATGTGTGTGTGTGAGATCTTTGTCCAAAATCATGTACTTTTCAGGAGTCCACGTCTTTGTGTGTATCTGTATCTCGGCATGAGCATGTGTATATTCAAGTGAGTGTGTGTACATCTACTGTGTCTTCACACTTCAGTCTGGAAATCTCCCTCAGAGGAGTCAGGTGTGTTAGCAGAGGAGGAGTCCCAGTTCTTATTGTGCAGCTCCATGCGGTCCTTCTGCTCCCCAGGCACGATGGACAGCTCCGGGGTCATTGTTTTGAAGCTGTCCCAGGAGCTCTGGTCCTCTGGAGTTGACTTGTCCTGATGGAGAAGGAGGACAAGGAAAAGGACAATGAAAGGAAAAGTTATTATATTATTACTAGTTATTATATTATACATATATAGGGCACATTCTTAATTCTTAATTTTCAAATTTTCAAAATAACTCAAGGACACACTGGTTGGGAACCAGGGGCCCACAGTTCATGTTTGCACTGGGTCCCTTTAGTCGGTGAATATGGGTTCCTGCTTCAGTTCTGATCTAATTTAGCTTTGCAGAGTGGTTAATATAAATATTTAGGTGCACTCACTTTCACCTTTATCTGTGAATATAATGCATTCGATAATTTCATTAAATGCTTGCATTGCTTGTTTCCAATATGTCTGATCATTTGACTGTATATGTTTCTTGCCATGTCGGACTTTGTAACAACGTTGTTCCCAAATCTCAGTGACTTTTGGTTAGTACGGTGTTAGATGGCCAACAGTATGAAATAGGATCCAAGCTATGATAAACAGTAATTTTAAAAGCAGTACCTGGAAACATTTTTTTTTGCCAGTTTTGGCCTGTTTACAGGTTTGGGGATGGATACATTCAAACTACACTCAGAAAGGCTGACTTTGCAACTAGGTCAGCCTACACACACAGAGGCCCATCATTCAATGCCTTTTCTTAGAAGTTATTTAACCTAACAAATACTAAAAAGCAGCACCATACATACAGTAGCTCAAGGCACCTTTCCATCTTTCTGACAAGAAAAACTATTTCTGTTCTTTTATTTGCTCAAATAATACCTGTCCATCATTATCTCTCCAAATCTATAATTTTTCAAATTAATTTATAAAAGCATGAAACCCTTTAGGTTTGAGTCTGCAATCACTGCATGCAGTCACAGACGAGCCCACCACGCATGTAAAATACATGCAGGGGGATGAGCCAAAAATGGAATTAGAGGTAGTATTATGCATCAGATAAGGGCCATTATTCAAATCTGACTAGTTATCTTGCAGAGATAATGATTTCACAGATACAAGCTGGGAAAAGACATGAGGGATCACTAGCCCAGATGACTTGGTGGAGCAAAACATACAGACAATGAGATGGGCTAATTATGGTGTGTTCCGCAGACCCAGCTGCAGCAGTGCTTTTTGGACTTAGTGGAACTGAATATTCATACTGAAAATGAACATTTAGAAGATGAATATTGAACATTTGAATATTAACAGAATTTTCAGCACAACATATCCTAAGCTGAGTTGCACTTATACATTTTGAGAAAATACAAAATGTGCCTCCCCTGCATTTCTTGTACATGCCTGTTTGTACAGAGTGTATGTAATCCATTAAAGTAGAGAGCAGTACTCTATGTTCCATTTACAGCAACTCAGCTGCTGTCTCCTTCAGCTTTTTGTTTTCTTTATGCTCTTTTGCCACAATCCCATATTCCCTTCATTGCGGCAACTCTTCTAAAGTACCCACATGTAGTTCACGTTGAGCTATTCATACACTCAGTCCTTGTCTATCTCTTCATCTGAGACCCACCCACACCTTTCATTGATCTATAGTCGCACAGCACCCCCTCCCCCCTTGCAATGTGTTGATTGTCACTGGAGCATGACGGGGAAATATCTGCCTGATTATCATTCTTCTTGCGTCACAGCCTTGACACTTGGTAAAATGAATACAAAAGGCATAATCTTGGAGCCAATTTGCATGCTAAATGCTGGCGGAGGAACATTTTGTAATGCAGGAGCATGGGTAATGCTGCAGTTAAGCCCAACTTGATCCCTGGGGAACTAAGTTAACGCGACTGTGCTGCTATTGCGCATCTATACATTCCTTTTCACCATCTCTTTCTTCCTCCATTTCCGCCTTGCCCCAAAGCCCCCTCTCATCCCCCTGTCTCTTTCTCTGCCAGAAACCCCTCTACTTACACTAGATGAGTTCTTTTCACCGCCAGTAGATGAAATGCTCCACCGCTTTTCCCTCTGTGGTGATGAAATGGGAGGGAGAAGAAACAAGGAGAGGGTGATGAGAGAGAGAGAGAGAGAGAGAGAGAGAGAGAGAGAGAGAGAGAGAGAGAGAGAGAGAGAGAGAGAACAAAAGAGAAGAGAGAAGGAAGGGAATCACAGTCACTGACAACTCTGCCCTGAAACAATAAGTTTGGTCCCACACCTTCAGCAGGTGATCAGGCAGTTGCTGCTTCATGCTTACACCTTATCCCTTCTCTCTGTCCCCCTCACCAGCACTCTCTCTCTCTCTCTCACGTACACACTCACAACATGCATACATGAATAGAAACAGGGCAGACAGTGATCTAATATGCATGAGTATGCACACATAATCAAACTGTGTTGGAACAGGCTGTACTTTTAGCATCCTGACCTTATAAAGCTTAGAGGAAAACTGAGGAGACAAGTACAAAGAGGGTGAAATTTTCTACATGCTTTGCAGCACCAGTAGGAGCTACAACTGCAATAAAAGGGATAAAATAAAGGACGGCATGTGGGCATAAAGTAATCTGATTCTAAAAGCCATAATGGTGGATGTACTGTACTGTGCAGTGCTTGAGGCTTTGAAGTTAATGTTTTCTAAATAATGTTGAAACAGGATAACTAATCTGGTTGTTAGTGCATGGAAATGTTATCTACTCTATCTGCATTATTGATTTTATACTGCATGTGTTAAAACATAAAATAGTAATTGTAGGCTATAAAATGGACACTAATGACCCTGTATGTTCTGGCTTAAACACATAAACCTTAGTCCCCCAGATGTACCCCTGCAGTGTTATCTATTGTGTTTTTTATGTTCCTGTCTTTTTTATGCTTAATGTTGACTTGCTTCTCAATAGCAGGTCTGGTGCTGTTGTTTACAGCATGTACTGCCGCTCTGAAGTAACAGGTATTTTCCTAGTGGGCCAGACAGGGTGGGAGCTGGTGATGAGTCCAGCAACACCAGTGCAACAAAATAGGAAATACGTCAATAAGTCTCATAGTATTTGATATTCTTCCCTTGATGGCTGTGCTGACTGGCCAGCAGTGGAAATACAGTTACTGCTATTTGTGCCAGGTTTGGTGAGGGCTCATGCCATTTGTACCTTCTGAATCCCAGTCTGTCTTCAAATGATTCCCTCAGTCCTTCTATTGACTGTCCTGACTCTTTTTTGTTTTCTTTTCTATCTGTAACAAGCAGCAGATAAAATTGCACATGATCTTTCTAGGAAAGCTGTGTATGCCAGTGCTTGTGCATGAGTTTTGGTGTATGTTTAGAGAAGGACACAAAGAAAATATTTTGATTCTGGCTTATAAAATTTAATGTTCACGCCATCTCTAAGGTTTATTGCCTTATGGTATCATGATTTAGTGTCATATGAGATCAGCTAGCTCAATATGGTAAATGGTCTTATACTTGTATAATGCTCTTCTACACTTTACAGCACACTCAAACCGCTTTTACACTACTTGGCCATTCACCCATTCGCACTCACAAACGTCCACACATTCACACACACTGGTGTTATCACCGGGAGCAAGTGAGGGTTCAGTGTCTTGCTCAAGGACACTTCAACATGTTGACTGGACAAGCCAGGAATTGCACCTCTAATCCTCTGGTTAGGAAATGACCTGCTCTACCTCCTAAGCCACAGCCACCCCAATATACAGTATATGTTGGAAATATATTAAAACTTAAAATTTGCTATTGGTATATAACTGTTTGATACTTTAAACTGATATTGTCAAGAGTATCAGTGTAACAAAGTACAGGCTGTTACAACCATGAATATATATATTGAATATTGTTTTACCACTTCCCTCCACTGTGCAAAATCCATTCATCCATTTATTAGCTAGAGCACTTATTCCTGAACAGGGTCGCGGGGGAGCTGGAGCCAATGCCAGCTGACTTTGGGTGAGAGGCAAGGTACACCCTGGACAAGTCACACTATGTGAAAATGAAATCAAAATATTGTGGATACAGCGGCTGCTTTTTGCAATCAGATTCTATGCAGTAGTGGCCAGAAGTTGAGTGACAGCATCAACCACCAATCAAAGAAGTTAAATCAACCAAAATACACCTCTTTTTAGATCATCAAATAACTTATTAAAACAGACTTACCAGAAAAAAATGACCACGTGTACACATCAGCATGATAACACCAAGTGACCAATGGGAAAAATTTATTTGATTTTAACTTTGAGTTTTTAGTCTGGCTCAGAGGATGATCGAATTTTCGTGGTTTCACTTTTCTTAACTGTCAGCCTGTCCATTGTTGTTATAGTCAATGATTATAACCAACAGTTATGAATCATAGTTTGGTGACTTCTAGTAAGTGCAGTAATTATAACACAAGCAAAGGATAAAGTAGATGATGTAGTATAATGTATAAAGCCACAAAGTCAACATCAAGAAAAGGTTGGGATGAATGGCTGTTATATAAAACACAGGACTTTTCCCCAGGTGAATGGTGTTCAGTTCTGGTTGTGTAACAAAATCTCTTCATCTCACCAAACACCGTTTGTTCTTAAACCTATTCAACTAGTATGTGCCACTAAGCATAATAAAACCATGACAGTTTCATGACCACAATGGCATGTTTACATATCACAGAGTTCCTGGGGCCCGTTTCAAGAAGGAGGTTTTGTTGAAACTCTGAGTTTGTTAACCCCGAAATGAGGAAAACTCGGAGTTTTCAGTTCCAGAAACGGAAGTAACTTAAACCCGTGAAAGCGGGGTAAATTAAACCCGTTTCAAAAAGAGAGGTAATCTAAAGTCAGTTACTATGGCAACTTACTCTGTGAACCTAACCTGGTTGGGAGCAGGTTTTGTTCGGGAAACCCAGAGTTTCCTCCGGTCTCCGCCCCTTTTTAAAGTGAAAGGTGTTTAAATAGGCCTACCTCATTTAATCTTTCAGTACATTCATAGATTGCACATGTTTCCGTCACGCAGAGACCAAAATGGCATGTCCATTTATAGAGGATCCTGTAGATGAGGACGCTGTATTAATTCGCAGGGAATTGAATTTACATCGGGAGAGGATTTTGAGGCCACGAGTTGATTTTTT
>NW_018128284.1:288975-294477 GCF_001952655.1 Monopterus albus
GGGGATGCAGAGCACATTAGTAAGGCCACAGTATGTAGAATAGTTCGGAAAGTGTGCCTCGCTCGCAAGCACTTTCTGAATTTTTGTTGTGTTTCCTGGGCACAAACCCCTCAGAGCCATTAAAGAGGAGTTTCACAGGATTGCAGGTTAGTGGTATTGAATTCGTTTCAGTAAGGCTAATCTGAAAAATGATGATCAGTTAATAACATCTTGCTGTGACCTCTGGAAATAAACTAATAATTAGAATCCCCTTCAGGATTTCCAAATGTGGTTGGATGCATTGATGGAACACATATTCCCATCAATGCACCTACATGAAGATTAAAATTCAATTCTTATATTATTACAGCAGTGTTGGGTAAATCTTAAAAAAGTATTTTGATTAATGTAAAAATTACTCTCCATAAAACGCTGCACGCGCCTAACTCTGAGTCAACCTACTCAGAGTTGATTAAACCAACTCTTTTCAGCTGTTCTGAAACTGAAAACTCCAAGTTTTCCAACTCTGTGTAAGTCAACTCAGAGTTCAGGTTTGAACTCTGAGTTTGTTAAACCTCCTTCTTGAAACGGGCCCCTGGTACACTTGCTGTCATAACTCTGTGTTTATGGCTGTTTTCCATGACACAAGTCCGTAAAGCTTGCTGGTGCAATGTATGTTGGCACAGTTGGCACAGTTCTTGTAATTTGAAAACAAAAATATCATATTTTTTGTCAACAAATAAAAACTACACAATAATGTGAAAGATGGATGAAAGGACACAGTAATTTGCAAAGTCCTATTCAACAACCTGCAACATCTGTGGAAGCACAAACTGTAGAATCAGAATCAGAATCAGCTTTATTGGCCAGGTGTGTTGGACACACGAGGAATTTGACTCTGGTACAGCGACTCTCAATGTGCATGTACATGTCCTTATGTAAGGCAGCAATGGGCAAGTAACAATATAAGGCTGAGAGGACAGAAAGGAAAGAAAGTAATGTGCAAACTAGAGAAATGCATTTCCTGTCAAAAATGCATGTGGATGCTGATATGCCCTGAAAATGCCTGAAATCAATTGCTGGAGAAACAGCTGGAGGATGAGAAGAAATGGCTGAAGTTCTTTGTTTAAAAAGCTGAAGGATGAGAAGAAATGGCAGAAGTTCTTTGTTGAAATAACTGAAGGATGAGATGAACCGAATGATTGTGCACATGTCACTAAGCTTGGACACAAAATGGACAATGAAACAAATAGTATCTAACGTGGGGCTTTTGTTTTGAAATGCATGTGTGCGTGATATGCAGGGGACGAACCTTGCCATGACAATCCTTGATTGGCAGTTGACAGTGTACACTCACTGAAGATAGGTCTGCTTGTTAAGAAGATGGTGAAGCAAAAATATGATTCAGACTATGTTAAGTATGGATTTACTTACATAGATGATAAAAATGGACTCAATTTGTGATATGCAGTGAAGTACTGGCACAAGAAAGTATGAAGCCGTCCAAGTTAAAACGCTATTTAGAAACAAAACACATCACTACTTTCCAGAGAAACAAGACAATAGTCACTGGATAAGAGATCCCTTTGGAATTGATATGGAAAGTGTTGTGTTGCCAAGCAGTGAGGAGAATCAGCTGGTTTAGCTGTCATGTGACCAGATGTTGAGAAAGAAATTTGATGAGGTAATGCTCCCCCATTTCTGGTGCAAATACATGATGTCTAAATATCCCTCCCTCGCTACATTGGTAGTCAAAGCAATCCTACCATTCACAACAACCTACTGTATCTGTGCTAAAGTGACTTCTCCACTTTGGTAAAGCTCAAGTCAAAGCAAAGGAACAGGTTGGACACTGAACATGATCTGAGAGTAGCTCTGTCTACTATCAGCCCAGACATTGAAACTCTTGTCAAAACTAAAGGGCAACTACAGCTATCTCATTAGTTCACTGTATGTTTTTAAAAAATGCTTTATTGTTTAATAAATTTATTTGAAATCTTGTACTGGTGGGTCACGACTTGACAAGTGGGTTGGAAAGTGGGTCCCAGGGTGACACCAGTTGAGAAAGATTGATCTAGTGTAGAAAGAGCACACAACCTGAAACAGAGGAATGATACAATCCACAAGGTTCAGAGAATGACAACACATCAGCTGTAATTTCACTGAAGCACATTTTCGAACGTGGCGTGGCTTACATAGCTATCAGAAGAGTGACCTCCCTTAGTGTACTGCACCTATTGGACATGGATGAGACATGATTTTATTTGAATCCAGAGATCACATCAGCCCTGAAGACCATGAGACAAGCCAACATGGGTGACATGATGCTACTTCTTCAGATCAAACAAACAATTAGCAGACTGTACACCAACTCCAACTCCAACTCACTTTTCAAAAGAAAACACGAGATACTCTTACTAACTTTTACCTTGCCTTGTTTTTGCCTCAGCAATGCTGACAACCTCACACCAATCAAGACTTCATGCTGCCACAACTGGAGACTCATCACAGAGATGTGTTTCTTCAGAACAGAACGTAAGGTATTGTTACTATAACGTTAATGTTTTAATTGTTTTAGCTAAAGGTTTCATTACCCTGTACTTTTTGTTTGTTCAGTTTTATTATTTAGTTTATACTGTTTTCATTTATCTATTCAAATTTGACACTGTTGTTCTGTCTTTTGTGGTACAACTACAGTGGTATTTACATTAACTGTTTATGTCAGGTCCTCTGTCATCCCTCCAATTCATAGTAAAACTTTCCAGAATGTGGCTTTGTGATGTTGTTCTGGACTAAAAATGGTTTCCTGCCCACCAGCAGTGATCAAGGTATATAATAACTGTCCAAGTTTCAAACATATTTTGTTTCATAAACTCAAATTTATAACACACCGTCTTTCTGTTTTCTCTTGCTAGGATCACCTCCATCACACTATCTCCACATCACCATGTGCAGATCCGTTGTTCTACAGCGAGGGTATTCAACTAAAATTTAAATAGGTCCAGTTAGAGAAAATTTCTTGAAGCAAAGCTCCAGAAGATCATAATGTCTGACTATTTAGTGTGATATATATTTAAGTAGCCTAGTAGTTGTATCAACATCTGCATGTAATGTAATACCTGACTGTTAAATCAAATGAATTCAGTACAATTCAAAAAACTTTTGACAATATTTATTGTTACTTAAGATAGAACTGAACATATATGTATGACTGTCGATATGTATAATGTTCTCTCATTTACTAAATAAAAGTAGTATTTCACTTTTTTTGTGGCAGATGATGCTGACATGGGTATTTATCACAAAGCTCTTGTTTTTTGTTTTCCCTCAAGTAGTGTTTCAGATACTGCACTCATGCATTTTTTGACAACCTCTCCATCAGTAAATGGCTTTTTGTGTTGAGCCAAAATTCAAGCAACTATGAGGGAACACTCATGAGCACGTTGTTGGACTCATGATCCTGGTGGACTGGTCATATTGGTCTTTGAGACTATTTATTTTCTGTGCTCTCACATCAGATTTGAGTGGGTATGTTTGTTCAAAACTGTGGTTCAGTGGGTAGAGCAGTCATCTCCCAACCAGGGGGTTGGAGGTTTGAATCTCAGTGCCTGCAGTCCACGTGTTGAAATGCCCTTGGGCAAGACACTGAACCCCCAAATTGCCCCCGATGGTTAGAGCCATCGGTTGAGTTGGCGCCACAGATGGCTGCCTTGGTTCTGTACTGGAAACAAATTCCTTGTGTATGTACTTGGCCAAAGAAAGATGATTGTTATTTGTGTTTTGTCTCATAATGGCATTTCACATTGGTACTTTTAATTAGTGCCACGGTTTCTGAACATGAGACACACTGGTTTAGTGCTCTGAGTGGTAAGTATGAACAGAAATGAGTCTGTCCATTCTGGATTAAATGTTCTATTTTCGCTGTCCACTTTTATTTTTTGGAGAGCGCCATTTGTTCCTTATTTTTCTCTCCCTTTCTCCGTCTCACAAGTCTTTTCCTCAACTTTCTCCGGTGCAGTAATCTGTATCTCTCCCTTTCTCAGGCTCTGTCCTCTGTATCTCTCCCTTTGTTTTCTCTACATATATCGCTATCTTTCTTTTCTTTCTACTGTCTTTTCACGTGTAACTTGCCTCTAACTCTCTCATCTCTCTGAGTCGCAATGTTTACTACCTGGAATGCACAGACTTGGCATAATCAACAAAAGAAAAACTATGAGTTCTATAAAAAAAATCTATTCACTTTGAGCAGCAGGAAGTTTCAACAAAAATGCTGATCACCTCTGTCAAGATATTCAACAAAATGAAGGAAGCATGGTGATTTACAAATACCCTGACATTTGCTTTCAGCGGATTGTCTTTTTGAATGGAAGTCTATGGAAGAGTGAGGCAGCACTCTCTCTGGAATGTACGCAAATACCATCCATCCCATCGCAATAACAATGGCATATTCGGATTCCTGACAATTTTCTCTACCATTTTCATGTATTATATGTGTATGAAAGCTTAAGCATGGCAGAATAAAAGCAGAAAATGGGCAGGAAATTGATCAAAAGCACAAAGACACTGAGCCAGAGCGGGAGTCACATGACCCAGAGCGTGGCCATAGGAAATGAATGGAGCCATTCATTCTGAATGGAGAAGTACACAAAATATAAATGGCAAGCATAAAAAAAAACGTAAAAGATATCAAGAGCCTTTTTACAACATCAATAGCTGAATATACCACGGGTTGAATAGAGGTTCAAAGAGGACCAAGTTTTCAAGATTTTCCTATTCATTTCAATGGGATTTTTTTAAAAGCTGAATTTATTAAAAAGTATAAATGATACAAGCAAGAAAAATACAAACAAGCATGTCCTCAAAAAGCTGAACATTTTAATACCTTCTAGGTGAAAGTATGCTGAAGAAATTAGGTGCTGACAAATGAATGGAAAAAACCATAATAATAATAATAATAATAAATAAAGAACATGAAAACATGGTGTGGATGCCTTTCAGCATCCACACAAGAAACTAGAGAAATGCATTTCCTGTTGAAAATGTGTGTGGAAGCTAATATGCTGAAGGATCACCCTGAAAATGCCTGAAATGAATTGCTGAAAAAGCTGAAGGATGAAAAGAAATAGCTGAAGTTCTTTGTTGAAATAGTTGAGAAGAAATGGCTGAAGTTCTCTGTTGAATAAGGATGAGATGCAATAAATACAAAAAACAAGTGTGTGTGTGTGTGTGTGTGTGAGAGAGTAGTTCTACACCCTGAAGACTACTACAGTGTGGCTATTAAAATGAAATATAAAATGTAATCATAGATTATGCAAAAACAGTAAAAGATATCAAAAAGTTGTTTACAGTATGAATAGCTGAAGACTTTCTGAATAATTAACAGTTGAAATTGTGTTTGTAGCTGAAGGTATGCTGAAGATATTAAAATGTGAAAATTGTTCCCATTCATCTGAATGGGGCAAACTTTGCTGAAAAAAGCTGAATTTATTAAAAGGTATAAATGTTACAAACAAGAAAAATACA
>NW_018128284.1:294499-298226 GCF_001952655.1 Monopterus albus
AGCTAAACATTTTAATGCCTGAATGACATTTATAGCTAAAAGTATGCTGGAGTTATAAAGTGCCAAAAAATGGATGGAATTATTGCACTGAGAGTTATTGACCAGTCATACCGTAGGGGTTAAGTGTTAATCAGAGTGATAGCCCAGGGGATGAAACTGTCCTTGTGTCAGCTTGTCTTGGCACACAGTGACCTGTAGGACCATCCAGAGGGGAGGAGTTCAAACAGATTGTGTCCCGGGTGTGAGGGGTCTGCAGAAATCTTCTCTGCCCTCCTTTTGACCCATGAGGTGTACAGGTCCTCCATGAAGGGCAGGGTGGCACTGATGATTTTTTCTGCAGACCTGACTGTCCACTGGAGTTGTTCCTGTCCTGTTTGATTGCTGAGCCAAACCGGACAGTGATGGAAGAGCAGAGAACAGACTCAATAATTTCTCTGTAGAACTGTATCAGCAGCTCTTGGGGCAGGCTGAACTTCTTGAGCCGGCACAGGAAGTACATCCTCTGCTGTGCCTTCTTGGTGATGGTGCTGATGTTGGATGTCCATTTCAGCTTGCTGTAGCTTATGATAAATAAAACAGCTTCCCCCACCACTCAAAATATCTCCTGTTGAATTAACTGATGTTTCATTGTTATCCAGTGATTTAGTCTCTCCCTTCAAATGAAACCCAGTGAACAGAATTTGAACAGAACCAAAATGTGAGTAAATCCAGCCTCTGAATCACTTGCCACATCTGTGAAAATCTTGCTCACCATCCCCACTTTAGCATGAAATACGCAGCCTAACCTCACCAACCACTAATCTCACGATAGACAAGAACAACACAGTACAATAACCATGGTCACTGTGCATGACAAAGATAGCACAGCTGTAGCCTCAAAATGCTTAGAAGGTACAGTATATTAAAAATACAGTACAAAAATGTTGTTACTTTTAAACTAACATAGATCAAATGACTAAAGCAGGGGTCTTCAATTAAAATTCCAGGAGGTCCAGTCAGTTAATATCAACCTGAGCCAAGGTCCAGACTATTATACATCAATATTTTTACAGTAGTTTCAACAGTTTTTCTTCAGCTATGCAGACACATTTAAAGTTATAAAATGAGCAGACAAAAAAAAAACTCTAGTGCATGCATGTTCTCAAAAAGGCCTATAAGTTCTTTATTATTATCTTATCTGTTTGATCTATTTTTGTTCTAATTCAATTGTATTGTTTTACTTTTTTATTTAAAATGTATTTATTTATTATTATTATTATCCTTTTAGCCCTTATTGCCATATTCTGCCTTGTTGTTATCTGTAAAACACCCTGAAATGCAGAAACCCATATGAAAGATGTTACTGTATATACATAAAGCTCAACTGACTGATTATAGAAGAACCGGAAAAATTTTAGCTGATACATTTTTACAGATTTACCTACCCATCAGCACAAAGTGGTTAAAGAAGGAAATTCCACCTGCAACAACTACAACAGTAATACATTATTTTCTACCTGACTGCATCAGTACTAATAATCTAATTATATTTATACTGTATACAGTAACAGTATCACACTCACCATGGCCATTTTTCTGCATCCTGGGTACTTGTACTAATGCTTGTCAGGTTTGGGCAGTAGGATGAATATTATCATCTGTGTTAGGCTGAGGTTTTGTAGCCAAACTTTTGTTATGGTCATTTCAATAACCATATCATTTTGGCTTATCAGCATTCAAAGCATCAAATGGATTTTAATAATTAATTGCTGAAAGCACATTATGCATATCAACAATGCCCTTGATGGAACCCACAGTGTGGGTTTTTCATTCTCTGATATCATACCTGAACAGTGTCAACCATTTCAACAACTCAACTACTGTGGTTTTTAAGTAGGCATCATGGGGATACTGATATAAAGTACTTTCTGTTGTACTTTTTTCAGATGTCACAGGAGTTATTATGCATTTGCCTAATCGTCCAACACTAGAAGCTTCAGGCAAACTATACTGTACTCAGAGAGAAAATACTACAAACTTCAAGCATGACAAGGCAAAGTGAAGAAAACAATTTGTAAGGATTCAATGACAAAATACATACTAGAATGAAGATGCTACTACATACAGATCTAAAACCATCTTCTTATAGTGTTGGCAGATGAACCCCACTATCTGCAACTCAGAGAGCCCCTCAGATGGAATGGAAATCATGTCTGGATATGACTTTGAGAGATGATGGGGGAAGGACAAGTAGTTGCGGGTAAGCGGGTTAACTTTACCTTTATTGACTTGGATGTCCATGGTCCTGCTGACTGTCTGGTTACAGTCAAACTGGGACATGACAACAAGCATGCAATACAAGGCCCAGATAGCCAACAAAAGGACATAAAACAGAAAAAAAAGAAATCAATAAAATGTAGCAAAGAATAGACATGGACTGAGTGTGAGGCCCAAATGAAACAAATGCAAATCACACAATTATCACATTTATGTACGAAGAAAATAAAAGTAACCTCAAACAATGCAGGAGTAGACTGAATGCATTCCAGAACATGAGAGTGTGTTACAGCTGTCAGTAAACTTCGGGTCACTGAACTAGAACCAGACTATTTTAAGGTTGATATGTGTGTGGGGTGCCCTGATAGTCAAATGGTTATGGCGCAGTGCACTATGTACACATGACAGGGGTGTGTGCGACACTGGTGGTTTGCATTTCAGTGTTAACATTTGTTGCAAGACTCTCTTGTTTCCTGTCTGCCTCTCCATGATCCATTGTCTAATGAAGGCAAAATGTGCCCGAAAAAAAAAAGAAGGTTCCTATGTGGTTTTATTGCATTATATCATCAAAATAATAATGGAATCTAGATTGCCTATTCAGCACCAGCATAATTTATTAGGGGGCACAAAAATAGACTAACTGGGCAAAGCGGTCTTTAACACCATTTACCCGTTAGCTGGAAAAAAATCTGTGTCACAAATAATAAGGGCCTTCAAAAGAGCCAAATCTGGAGAATGCAGGGCAAATAAATTTCATTAGTGCAACACATTGGAAACAAACGAGCAATCAGAAGCACAGGCTCAGTTTCCTGCTGTCTGGGCTTGTGCTGTGCAGCACAATGCAAACGAAGGCCAGTATTCCTATAATGAAAACAGTTCCAGCTAGCGATTTGGCCCCTTTCACCTCTTTTTAACTGGCCCAAGGACACTAAATGAGCTAAATTAGTAGTGTGCCTCTTGATGCACGAAGCTAGTGTTAGGCTTGTTCCGCCTGGGCTAACTGTCCCCTCATTAGGAGACACTGATGGAGCCAGTACGCTAAAGCTACACTCCACCAGTCTTCAGTTTTCATGGGCAATTTGTGAGGAAGGATAAAAACAGTTGATGAGTTTATGCTCAACATGGAGAAGGGGGCAAGGAAATAATTAAAAACAAGCTAATGAGAGGGATTAATTATTCAATTAATGCCTCAAACGTGCCACCGAGAGCTGAGTTTAAAGGGAGAAATGGGTAAATGAGGGAGACAGCAAAAGAGAAATGTCAATCCATGAGGATGAATAGAGGGTAGAATGAGAGATAAAGAGGAAGAAGATGGGGGGGGGGCGGAGACTTGCTTTATTGCTGGAATGTGAAATTGAAGCCCCTCAGCATAATGCCAGCAAACTGAATATGTGTGAATAGGTGTGTGGTCTTTACCATTTAAAATTATACATCTTCAGTTTACAGGAGGCATCCACAAAGCATACACATT
>NW_018128284.1:298678-302315 GCF_001952655.1 Monopterus albus
GCCACTAATGTTTACTGCGTATGCAGAAGGGGAGCACCTCAGGTCACACCTGTCTTTTATGGGGCAGGCTAATGCAAGAACCTTCTTAGATTATACCACAATACGCACTATATTGCCAAAAGTATTCACTCACCCATCCAAATCATTGAATTCAGTTGTTCCAATCACTTCCATGGTTACAGGTGTATATAATCAAGCACTTAGGCATGCAGACCACTTCAACAAACATTTGTGAAAGAATGGGTTGCTCTCAGGAGCTCAGTGAACTCCAGCGTGATACCGTGATAGGATGCCACCTGTGCAATAAGTGCAGTTGTGAAATTTCCATCCATTTTCTATACCGCTTAGTCCCAAACAGGGTCACAGGGGGCTGGAGCCAATCCCAGCCGGCTGCAGGCGAGAGGCGGGACAGGTTGCCAGTCCATCACAGGGCGAACATGCAGACTGACAACCACTCACACACACAATCACTCCTACAGGCACTTTAGAGATGCCAATCAACCTATGCTGCATGTCTTTGGACAGTGGGAGGAAGCCGGAGCACTTAGAGAGAACCCACACAAGCATGGGGAAACTCCGCACAGAAAGGCCCTAGGTCAGTCGAACCTCGAACCATCTCACTGTGAGGCAACAGCACTAACCACCGTGCCACCGTGCTGCCTGTTATAAAATTTCCTCGAAGTGGTAGGCCACGTAAAATCACAGAGCTGGGACGCATAGTGCACAGAGGTCGCCAGCTTTCTGCAGAGTCAATAGCTACAGACCTCCAAACTTCATGTGGCCTTTAGATTAGCTCAAGGACAGTGTGTAGAGAGCTTCATGGAATGGGGTTCCGTGGTCGAGCAGCTGCATCCAAGCCTTACATCACCAAGTGCAATGCAAAGCGTCAGTTGCAGTGGTGTAACGCACGCTGCCACTGGACTCTAGAGCAGTGGAGACGTGTTCTCTGGAGTGACGAATCATGCTTCTCTGTCTGACAATCCCATGGACAAGTCTGGGTTTGGCAGTTGCCAGGAGAATGGTACCTGTCTGACTGCATTGTGCCAAGTGTAAAGTTTGGTGGAGAGGGGATTATGATGTGGGGTTGCTTTTCAGGAGCTGGGCTTGGCTCCTTAGTTCCAGTGAAAGGAACTCTTAATGCCTCAGCATACCAAGACATTTTCATGCTCCCAATTTTGTGGGAACAGTTTGGGGATGGCCCTTTCCTGTCCCAACATGACTGCGCACCAGTGCACAAAGCAAGGTCCATAAAGACATGGATGAGTGAGTTTGGTGTGGAAGAACTTGACTGGCCTGCACAGAGTCCTGACCTCAACCCAAAAGAACACTTTTGAGCAGATTAGAGCGGAGACTGTGATCCAGGCCTTCTCGTCCAACATCAATGTCTGACCTCACAAATGCGTTTCTTGAAGAATGGTCAAATATTCCCATTAACATACTCCTAAATCTTGTGGACAGCCTTCCTAGAAAAGTGAAGCTGTTATAGCTGCAAAGGATTTGCCAAGATCATATTAAACCCTATGGATTAAGTATCGGTTGTTACTCAAGTTCATTTGCATGTGAAGGCAGGCGAGCGAATACTTTTGGCAATATAGTGTATTTCCATATATGGCCTAATAGACTAGTATTTCATCACAGAATTCTCAGACACGCCTAAGTCCATTTAGATTGAATTGCAAGTACATCTTTCATAATCTAAAACTTGCTCACCATCCCCACTCTAGCATGAATGTGACAAAGTAGCATACTTGTTTCCATTGTCTTTTTCTTCATCCCACTACGTTTATCACAACTCCTCACTATCTATCTGGAGAGGGGAGCCAAGCACACTTCATTTAATCAAGAACACAACAGACAACGGGATGGAAATATATCCCATTTGAGAGCTAAAAAAATGCATCAGCCGGGCCATTATGCGGTGCAAACTCTCTGTTGCTCACTTTTTCTCTCTCTCTCATACATAAACCTTCCATCTCACACACTGAGAGGCACAACATGGCATCATTGGACACTGCATGCAAATTTGTGTTATCACCTTCTGAACCCTGTAGAGAGGATGGAAAGGACAGCCTAGCTCCATGGTAACAGAGGCCGAGAAGCTGTTCCAAATCTAAACATTAGTGCAGACATGAAACATACTGTGTTACATTCGCACCACATACACACTGTCTTTCTATGTCTAACCTCACTGACTCCATTTCTATCATGTTTCCATTACAGGAGATGCAGTGAAAAAGGACTCCTTCCCTCTGCTAGCCATTTGGACCCTGACAGAGCATCCACTCTGCTTACAACAGAGGATTTTAAGTGTTTTCTTCATTAGCATTAATGTGAAGCCCACTTTCTATCTGATTCAATGGGGTATAATATTAGTATTTTCAATATAAATATTATTGTCTTTAGAGGGCAGACAACTGTGTATCTATATTAAAAACACTTGATTTAAAGCCAACCACTGTTGTTATTTCAACAAAGCAAAATAATAGATAAAAAGCTAATATTGGCTCACAGTGACTTCTGTAATTCATTTTCAATATGCAAATGGATTGCTACACAGCTTCCTGTAATAAAAACGCACCAGAGGCCAGCAGGAAATATATATGTTTGTGTCACAGCCTGCAACTGATCTTGGTTAGCCCAAGTATACCAGTTAGCCATTTTGATGAGTAGAATTTAAAGGTCATGCATACGCTTTTGAAAAATAGCAACAGATTATGTAACAGAAGATGACATGTACATTTATTTCTGGGCTACAGGAATAGCTCCATGAATGTCAGCAGCCTAAAGGTGATTTTCTGATGTTAATGGGGAGTCTTGTGATATAATGTCAGCTTCTGATTTCCTCTGATGTCTATCCCCTTTGTTTCCATCTGTTAAGTATAGCACAGAGTCATAACTCAACAGCCTCTAGCTATCAGGGTGGTAAATAAAGGGCTTACCAGGTACCAGGCAACATAGAGTTAACCAGAGTATGGGTGGGTGGTATGAAGAGAGGGGCAACAACAAGAAAAGCATGAAATCAAGAGACTGAAATATGTGGATTCTATCTGTGATGGCACATTTAATGCCTAAGACCACTCTAAGCCCACTACACTTACCAGAAAATTGGATAAGAATTGGATAAGATGTGAAAGTAGAAAAAAAAATGTGCCCATGTTTGTGGGTGTGGGACATTTTCTGACATCCACTCATCTCCTCAACAGAGCCAACACATCCTACCTTTCTACAGAAGAAAAAATGGATCACATCTCTTCCGACCCCATAAGCCTTTGTGATATTTCTGGATGTCTGTCATCAGCGTTCCTCCCATTGGGAGGAACGGCCCCCCCGATCTGAACCCAAGTGGTGTTTTGTTATTGGACTTCTGTGCTAGCCACAGTTTGTCCATAACGAACACCATGTTCAAGCATAAGGGTGTCCATCAGTGCACATGGCACCAGGACACCCTAGGCCGGAGGTCGATGATCGACTTTATGGTTGTTTCATCTGACCTCCGGCTGTATGTCTTGGACACTCGGGTGAAGAGAGGGGCGGAGCTGTCAACTGATCACCACCTGGTGGTGAGCTGGATCTGATGGCGGGGGAGGAAGCTGGACAGACTCGGCAGACCCAAATGTATTGTGAGGGTCTGTTGGGA
>NW_018128284.1:302804-303405 GCF_001952655.1 Monopterus albus
GAGGCAAAAACTCGGGTCTGGGAAGAGTTCGGTGAGGCCATGGAGAAAGACTATCGGTCGGCCTCGAAGAGATTCTGGCAAACCGTCCGGCGCCTCAGGAGGGGGAAGCAGTGCCCTGCCAAAACTGTTTACAGTGGAGGTGGGCAGCTGTTGACCTCAACTGGGGATATTGTCGGACGGTGAAAGGAATACTTCAAGGATCTCGTCAATCCCGGCGCCATGTCTTCCGATGAGGAAGCAGAGGCTGAGGGCTCAGAGGTGAACTCATCCATCACCAAAGCTGAAGTCACTGAGGAAATCAAGAAGCTTCTCGGTGGATGAGATCCGCCCTGAGTACCTTAAGTCTCTGGATGTTGTTGGGCTGTCTTGGTTGACACGCCTCTGCAACGTCGCATGGCGGTCGGGGACAGTGCCTCTGGACTGGCAGACCGGGGTGGTGGTCCCTCTTTTTAAGAAGGGGGACCGGAGGGTGTGTTCCAACTATAGGGGGATCACACTCCTCAGCCTCCCCGGGAAAGTCTATGCCAGGGTACTGGAGAGGAGAATTCGACCGATAGTCGAACCTCGGATTCAGGAGGAACAATGCGGTTTTCGTCCTGGC
>NW_018128284.1:304472-310907 GCF_001952655.1 Monopterus albus
TTCCCCCGGAGGAGCTGGAGGAAGTGTCTGGAGAGAGGGAAGTCTGGGCATCTTTGCTTAGACTGCTGCCCCCCCGACCTTGTCCCGGATAAGCGGAGGAAAATGGATGAATGGATGGATGTCATCAGCGTCAATACATAGTGCATTGTGTTTGGTCCATTTTAGTGCCAATGAGCTACAGCAGTTTATGGACAGAATATCATAGTTTATGAGGTGATTATGAATCAGTTTGGATGGCTCATTGTCTTCATAAACTGATATATCACTTGGTTGGATTATTTAGATCAGCCTGGGCACTAAAATAGACAATGTCTGCATGGCTTGTCACAACACACAGCAAAAAACCCTCAAATGTTTAGTTTTTATAATGAAAAATAAATCCAGCCCTGCATTGAACCACCTTACAAATCAATTTCTCTGGTTATAGTGATCCCAGATGATATATTTCACTATGAATTTGTATTGAAATTGATGAAGAATTCTGAAGCACAAGGGGTATAAGCTGTGATGCACTGAACTCTTTCACCAGTACACCACTAGGGGATCATCTAATAATAAGACTCATCAGATATAGTTATTTCATTATGAGACAGCACTGATAGGTAGATGAACAGCTACATGGAGTAAATTTACAGTTTGACACTGTTTGTGATTGTATAATTATAATCTTGAAATAGCAGGGTGTTTGTGTCACATGTACACTGGTAGGTACAGCAATGCTACTCTGAAGTGCCATACTCTGACTGTTTGCTGTTAGCCCCACCCACCAGTTACTGCTGCTACACCCATCAAGCTTTTCATTCCTACATGACACATACGGAGTTTACAACAGTGGCACATTTATCAGAATTCTTTGTTTCTTTAAACAACGAGTTCTTGATTTCAGACAGAGGTAGGCAACAGCAGATTTCTCATTTTTTGCATGTGCCAGTCAATTCTGATGTCAAAAATGATTACCATTACTGGTAGTTATTATTAGCTGTGTATAGTTAATTAATTAAGCTTTAATGCTAACACCATGAGTTGGTTGAAAATGCTGTTTCCAGTTGATTTCTGTAAGTATACACTTGATCGCTACATACATGATCGCATACTGTAAGACTGATAATAATGCTATATGTTCAATGAAAAAAGCATAATAACCCATAACTTTGTTTGGGTATTTAGTTTATGTTTGAGGTGGAAAGCAACCAAGTACATTTACTAATTTAGTTACAATTTTGAAGTATCTGTACAATACCTGAGTATTTTCATTTTCTACTACTTCATAGTTTGACTTCACTACATTTTAGAGGCAAATATTGTACTCTTTACGCCACAAAATTTTTATAAATTTAGTTACTAGTTCTCAGAATGAGTTGAATAAAAAAAAAAAACAGTATAATTATAAGACTTTATTGATCTCTGGAAGAAAATTCACAAGCTACCCACCAGTACTTTAAATTATAATCATATAAACAAATTAATTAAATTAAATTAAATTAATTTGTATAGCACTAAATCACAAAGTAAGGTTACTTTACTATTATTATTAGAGGAAAAACCCATCAAATCCCCCTTGAGCAATTATACTCCAATAATATGATATACATTAATGTTAAATGTGCCATTCTGCATAATAAGTACTTTTACTTTTCGTACTTTAAGTATGTTTTGATGCTAATACTTTTGTACTTTTACAGTACTTAAGTAACATTTTGAACGTCAGCATTTTTAATTGTAGCAGAGTGTTTTTCCACTGTGGTATTTCTACATTCTAGGTACTACTTTCACCAATGGCTTATGCACCTTTGCTTTTTTTCCAGCACTTTGAGTAGAGTAGAGTAGAGTAGAGTATGTTTCACATTCTAAAATAAAATAGTCTTAGGATGAGGACTAACTGATGTGTTTGGTGAACATAACTCTATGTCAGGAGTCAAAACCAAAGACCCCAAACTCTCAAAATATAGAATATCACCATTACTACTACAATGCTTTCTGATTGTACATGACGAGAAATGCAAATCTTGACAGGTCCACTGTGCCCTGTTGCGGTTGCAAAACTATGACTGGACAGTCACTGCTTGGGGGAGGGGTTTAACCAAACAGTCAGTCAAATGAAATATACATTTTTGCAGCAAAGCAACACAGATACACAACATACAGTGGCAAACTACAAGATATATACAGTGACAGGTAGTATATCAAGTCATTGGCCTACTTCAGAGTGAGTTAGAGGGGCTTTACTATGGAGGGGATGGTATGACTTACGTTGACTTTCTTTGTAAACGAGGGATGCTCTGCACATTAGCGATGGCTCAGTGTTGTGTCTTGGTGGTGGGGGAGGGGGGACCTGTGGTGGATGAACATCGGCCACGGTGGTTATAAGGGGTTACATGGTGTTTAGGTAAAGACACTGTTTAGGCACTTTAAAGGAGAGAAATGCCTGCCAACATTAGGGGATTAGTAAGTTTTTGTGGTATCATTTCATGAGGTAGCAGACTCATTGTTCAGTAGGTCAAGGGAGGGAGGGTTGCCCTTCTCTTAGCTTTGTCTGGACCTGGCCTACATTATTAAAAGGTAAGATGCTCAATAGTACCTGTCTTTAGGTGACTATGTCAAATGAGGTCAACTTCGGGTGTCCATCTGTGAGAAGATATCCTGATGCAATGCCATTATACTAGCTATTAAACTACAGCACTTGTGTAGGATATGTGAAAATCATTGCCAGTGTCTATTACATGGCACAGAAAGGATGCTATTAAAGTTATTATGAAATGATTATCTCATTTTTCATGCTGGAATTGTTTCCTAAACACAAGTTTATGGGCTTCAAAGACAGGCAGTGCAACACACTGATCTCAGACATGAAACAGTTAAACACACTAACAGAGAAGGACAAGTGGACACACACAGGCTCATGCCTACATATAACCACACACAGAAGCATGCAGCAACACATGTAGGCATTCTAATATGCATATATTCAGATATGAACACTGACCCACACAAACACACACAGACACCCTTCTCATCTCCATAATTACTGTACAGTCAGAATGTCTGTGTCACAGGATGACTCTCATGGTGAGATGTTAACAGCAGAGCTGAACTCAAGCTGGGTCCTGTCAAAGGCTTGACACTGATAGCATTATCTCTGTAATTATTCACAGCTAAGTGAACTGCCTACTTACTTTGAACAGAATGGATTTGGATGAGTATGCTGCCCTTTCACTTCATAACTTACGTATGTGGCGTCATTAATCCAGAAGAAATATGCTTTCTAATTTGTTTTCATTTGTTTAAATGCAGCCTATCTATTAATTGTTGCTGGCCTTTCACTTCTTTAAGATTTAGGAAATCATCTCAAAGCTCACTTGAGCTGAGGCACATTAGAATGCTGCAGCTCAACTCTTAAGAACCACAGACTCTTAATATGCAGCTCACACTTTTGCAAGCAGCCTGGTATTTTTATTCTCTTCCATAAAATATTTGCTTGGCATAAATGAATGACTCAAAATTAATGTTGAGTCGGTGTGTAACTTCGCTAAAACAATGTCGGACTCTGTAGTTTTCTCTGGACCCCTACCCAATGTGACCAGTGATGACATGTTTAGCCGCATGTCGTCATTCAACCGCTGGCTGTCTAGGTGGTGCCCAGAAAATAACGTGGGCTTCATAGACAACTGGAAAACATTTTGGGGAAAACCTGGTCTGATTAGCAGAGACGGCATCCATCCCACTTTGGGTGGTGCGGCTCTCTTATCTAGAAATCTGGACGATTTTGTTTTACAACCTAAATTATGACAACCCAGAGTTGAGTCCAGGATGCAGGGTCACAGTCTTACACGCCTCTCTGCTGTCTCCTTGCAGCTGCTACCCACCCAACGCTCCCAGTACCCCATAGAGACTGTGTCTGCCCCCCACCCACCTAAATTATATAAATCAAGAATCAACTCCAGAGGAGTTATTCATAAGAACCTAATTAAAATTAAGATGACTCCTCTTATAGTAGAAAGTAATAGGACAATCAAATGTGGACTATTAAATATCAGATCTCTCACATCTAAATCTCTGTTAGTGAATGATTTGATAAGTGAACATCACATTGACTTACTGTGTCTTACTGAAACATGGTTACAGCAGGAAGAATATGTCAGTCTAAATGAAGCCACTCCACCTAGTTACAGTAACTGTCACATCCCTCGAAACACAGGCCGAGGTGGTGGCGTGGCAGCGATCTTTGACTCAAGCCTATTAATCAACCCTAGACCTAAACATAGTTATAACTCATTTGAAAGTCTCACCCTGAGTCTCTCACACCCAAACTGGAAAACTCAAAAGCCTGTTCTGTTTGTGATTGTATACCGTCTACCTGCTCCTTATTCAGAGTTTTTAAGTGAATTCTCAGACTTTCTGTCTGATTTAGTACTTAGTACAGATAAAATAATCATAGTAGGCGACTTTAATATTCATGTAGATGCCGACAATGACAGCCTCAACAATGCATTCTGTTCATTATTAGACTCAGTTGGCTTCTCTCAAACTAAATAAACCCACTCACTGTTTTAATCACACTCTTGATCTGGTTCTGACATATGGCATCAAAACTGAACACTTAATAGTTTTTCCCCATAACCCTCTTCTGTCTGACCATTTTCTAATAACTTTTGAATTTAAATTAATAGATTATACTCTATGTGGGAAACAATTCCACTACAGCAGATGTCCATCTGGCAATGCTGTTACCAAGTTTAAGGAAATAATTCCATCTTTATCTACTTCAGTGCCGTTTGCCAACACAGTGGAAGGAGGCCACCTTAACCTTACTCCCACACAAATCGATAATCTTGTTGATAGTACTGCAGCCTTCCTGCATAATACACTTGATACCATTGCCCCTCTGAAAAAGAAGGTAGTGAAACAGAGGAGGCTAGCCCCGTGGTACAGCTCGCAGCTCCGCTCCCTAAAGCAGGCATCACGAAAAATGGAAAGGAGGTGGCGCTCCACTAAGTCAGAAGAGTTTTTCATAGCCTGGAAAGATAGTTTAATAACATATAAGAAAGCCCTTCATAGTGCCAGAACCACATTTTATTCATCACTGATTGAGGAAAATAAGAACAACCCCAGGTTTCTTTTCAGCACTGTAGCCAGGCTGACAAAGAGCCACAGTGCTGTTGAGCTTAACATTCCCTTAGATCTCAGCAGCAATGACTTCATGAGCTTCTTTACAAATAAAATCACAACTATTAGAGAAAAAAATTGCTCGGACCACTCCCACAGCTCTTGCAGATGTGCCATCTACTACAATGGCTTTAGAAACATCTGTAAGACCTCATTTATACTTAGACTGCTTCTCTCCAATAGATCTCTCTGAGTTGACCTCAACAATTGCTTCATCTAAATCATCAACATGTCTCCTGGACCCCATCCCGACCAAGCTGCTCAACGACGTCTTTCCCCTAATCAACACATCCATACTAGATCTGATTAACCTCTCTCTATTAACAGGTTATGTTCCACAGGCTTTTAAACTTGCAGTAATTAAACCTCTACTCAAAAAGCCTACTCTTGACCCAGGTGTCCTAGCTAATTATAGACCAATATCCAATCTCCCATTTATTTCCAAAATCCTTGAAAAAGCTGTAGCAAAGCAGTTATGTGACCACTTGCACAAGAATGATTTGTTTGAGGATTTTCAGTCAGGATTTAGAGTCCATCATAGTACAGAAACCGCATTGGTGAAAGTCACCAATGAAATGTCCACACAAGAAAGGTGTTCCATCAGGGGTTGGTTCGCACAAGTATATAAAGACAAACACACACGCACACACCACATGTCAGGAATCGGCGCGTTATGCTGCCAAAAATGTTGAGGGTGAACTCAATTAAAAGGCCAGACAAGGAAATGTAAAACAAAACCGTCTCTTTAATAAGAGAACTAACGCTAAACAAAACCATACAAGACACGGTGAAACACAAAAATCACAGGTCGGTATAAACAGTCCGAGATCAGAGCCAGCAAACACATACAGCAGAGGAATCCAAATACGTAGTCCAAAGGGAAGTCCGATAATCATACACGGTGACAGTCCGAAGAAAGAGGGCAAGGCAGAACAGAACAGTCAGAGAAACAATCCCGGTCAAAAACACAAAGTACCAAAACCGAAAAGTGCTGGAGAGTCAGAGCTGGCGTCTAGAACAATCTGGCGGGGACTGGTGGGTGAAGGCTGCTTATAATGCGGTGCAAACTATAATGAGCAGGTGAAACTAATGCGGGTGATGAAGAAAGTAAAAAGACCGAAACTGTGGTGAAACAAAACAGGACGTAGCATCAAAATAAAAGCCTGACAGGAAGCAACACAGAACCGAATCATGACACCACACACACACACACACACACACACACACACACACACACACACACACACACACACACACACCACACACACACAC
>NW_018128284.1:311456-320236 GCF_001952655.1 Monopterus albus
ATGATTTAAAATCTGGCTGTTCAGACCAGGTCATAACTCCAGTTGTCTGCGCATGCACCTCTGCCACTAGCTTGCCACTATTACACATTACTAACTTTGTGTCTCCTTTCTCCCGTAGTGTGTCCTCTCTCTCTCTCCCTGTACCTTTCTGCAGGTTGCCCTGGCCCTGGAGCTCTATGTCTCTGACGAGCAGTCACCGGCCACATCGACCTGATCAGTGTTTGATTGTTGTGTCTTGTTGCTTTTCTTCTTTTGTCTCTCCTCTATCCACTCACCCCAACCGGTCGAGGCAGAAGGCCGCCCACCAAGAGCCGGGGTCTGTCGGAGGTTTCTTCCGTTAAAGGGAGTTTTTCCTCCCCACTGTCGCCAAGTGCTTGCTCAAGGGGGATTTGTTGGGTTTTCCCTATGTAATAATATTGATAACAGTAAGGTCTAGACCTTACTTTGTAAAGTGTCCTGAGATGACTTTTGTTGTGATTTGGCGCTATACAAATAAAATTTGATTTGATTTGATGAATGGGGAGTTGGCCAACACTTCTGAAAATCTTGATTAAGACATTGAGCAAATGAGGAGTGAAGTAAAAGGCCACCGATCAGGCACTGGGAAATGGCAGCATGTTTGCATGTTTTTGACTGTGAGTAAAGTATGGGTGTGGCTACATGGTATGGAGAATATGAGAAATGTCAGATTGGCCTCTCTTGCTCTGTTTGGCAGTGTAAATTAGTTTTGTACCAGCATCTCACCAATGCCAAGGGAAAGTATATCAAGTATATCAAGGCTGACTAAATCATCATGGCTCCATGCACTAAAGCTTGGCAAGATGAAGGGAGCACAAGTGTATGCATGTGTATTTAAATCTTAATGACACAGGCCCTCCGAAGGTCAGCACAGAACAAGCAGGGACTCTTTCTTCTGCTGCTAATGGAGTATTAATGATTTAAAGATGCTTCTATATCTCATTCTCATGGGTGCCCACCCAAATGCCCCACTGATGCACACGCACACACAACCACAACCACAGCCACAGATAGACACAGGAAAAAGTCACATAAACAATGAATCCATTAAACAGACGTATTAATGAGTGAGAGACAGACAAAGCACTTGTGCATACAGGCATATTGTTTTCTGCAGTTCATTACTGTGAGGGAGCAGTGGTTAGCTCTGGTTGGTTAGCAAGAAGGTTGTGGGTTCACGACCTTTCTGTCCGGGTACTCCGGCTTCCTCCCACAGTCCAAAGACATGCAGCTTAGGTTGACTGGTGTCTCTAAATTGCCCGTAGGAATGCGTGTGCGCGTGTGTGTGTGTGCGTGTGCAAGGTTGTTGGTCCTGCAATGGACTGGCGACCTGTCCAGGGTATACCCTGCCTTCGCCCGATTGCTGGCTGGGATTGCACCCCCGTTTGGGACTGATTGGCATAGAAGATGAATGAATGAATGAATGAATTACTGTGAGGTCAAAAAAAAGTTTCACAGGTCTTAAACTGTAGAATGTGGATTTGATTAACAGGCTATGGTGGATTATCCCACACCTAACAGCTTGTGGGATACACTTGGGATGGGAACACTTCTGACAGGTAATTAAGATGGCAATGACCACAAGGAAAAATAATTTAAGTTCAGGCCAATTATATCAAGTTTAAAAAGGACTTGCATTAGAAAAGCTGAAAGAGAATGTATCTCCGAAGTTGTATGCACGAGTTGGCTATTGTTTGATTTGCCACTGATGTGGAAAGTACTACAGTAAATTAATCAAAATATACACAATATTAACATTACATTCAAGTTCCCTTGTTAGAGCAAGTGATCCTTTCACATTTCTAAGGCAGCAATTTCCCTGGAAAAAAAAAAAAAAAAAGACCATAATGAACAGAGCTGCTTTCAAAAGTACCTCATGTTTGTAAATGACTGGGAGCTTCACCCAAACTTTTTATGACTATAATTGTCTTTAAAGCTTCATTGAGCTTCATTCAGTAAATGCAATGTCATTATAGTACTGAAAATATTTAGCCAGTGCTGACCACTTTCTGTGAAGCATATTATGCAATTTTGATCTGTGCAGAAGTCAGTGTCTTTTTCCTTCTTTTTCTGTCAATTCTTTAGTTTTAAAGGGATGGGGAGTGGAGGTGCATGAATATAGTGGGTTCCCATCCTGTTTATGGGCAATGGTCTTACCTTGAATGTGGACATGGCTGGGTCCCTGCTATACCTGTCTATGGTGTGGAACTTGGACGAGTGGTTGAGCTCATGGTACAGCTCAGAATGTCTTTTGCGAGTGTGCATCACTTTCTGGAAGGGAGAAAAGGAAGGGACAGCAAAAATGAACCAAATAGAAACAAAAAAGCAAAAGGAAGAGGGGCCAATAGGGGCAGGCAGGGGAATGAGTAAAAATGCTCAGGGACTGCAGTGATGCCAGCCATGACGAGGGGTTAGAGAGGGCTGACAGATCGATAATATTGCTAGCTCATGCTCATACATCATCCACATCCTCAGTCTTTAAGAATCTGGCAACTGGGACCGCTGCAGAGGAGTCCGTCTAGTGAAAAATTGGTGAAAATGACTGACATAAATGCCACTGTTACAGACTGGTGTCAGCTAACTGGTTGTACGATTAACTCAAGATTTTTTCTAACTCATTAAACATCTAACAGATAGGCCAGAATGTAGTTATTGCCCTAGTGAAAGGATATTTGACAAAAAACACATTTTCTGTGTTCTGTCTAGAAGGCATCTAAATTCAGATTTTCTGACAGTAAACTGCACTTCTCAGTGCCGCCGCTGTTATCTCACTGAGCTAATGGCCAGTGCTGAAGGTGCTCGGCAGTAGCTAATTGTCAAAACAGACTGTGAGTTTGATAGTGACACAAGGCAAAATGCCTGTACTCACACACAAACACTTAGTGGCACTTAGGACCAACTCCAATTGGGAGAAGAGACACATCTGTGCTTGGCTGAGAAGGGCTTACAAGCTCTTTGTTATGCCTTTTTACTTTTTTGTGTATGGCAAATACATGTATAAGTCATACAGTTTTATGTTTTCAACAGTGTCAAATACAACCTGGATAAACAATGATCTCCTGCAGGTGAGCATCCTAACATCCTAAATAAAGAATGCTCAGTTAAAGCTACAGTATGTAACGTAAGGCAACACTGCCATACAACTCCAAATCAATCCACTCTGCTCCGCCCAGCACTCTCTCTTCCCTCTCCACTAGGCTCAACTACAATCTGCTACACTCCTCCATGCTCTGCTCAGCTCTTCAGATTGTTGTAGTTATGAAATTACGATAAATGAAAACTTACTGATCAAGCAGAAATAACTGAAAATCTCTGATTGCTTAGAGAGGCCAGTCCTGCTCAAAACCTTTTAGACACTAATATATCTGCACTGCTGTAGAACAGCACTGTTCAATGAGTCTGAGTCACAGGAGGCTTCGGCAGACCCTCTTCACAAGTTTTGGCACAGATTTCTGCAACAAAAATATTTACATATTGTAGCTTTAACGGGGCAGTCAACCATTCTGCTCACAAAGATCAAGTTAGAGTTTTCAGTTTAGGAGGCAGAAGAGGCCAATGAAAAATGACACACATTATGGGAATTGTAGGCTTTGGCATTTTTTGAGCTGGACCCATACTAGGAACTAAAAGTGAGGCTATTGCAGCTTTTGCTGACTTTAACCATTCTTTTTGAAATGTGCCTCTTGCAATTCTCACTTTAAGAGCTATCCTAAATCACTGGAATGCCCCTTTATATTTTCAGAGAAAAGTACTGTTTACTCATAGTAATTTTAAAAATGCTCATAAAGTTTATAGTTAATTTTTAACTGTCAAAATGGGTGGGCAAACACACTAAAAACATGGCTGAAAATGGGTTTAGCTTTCATTACATCATGGAGTGTACACTTCCTTATTTTATGGTTCTTCTATGTCAACCTTTTTCTCAAACGTCAGCAGTCATCTGATGAGAAAAGAGCAGATTTCCAGGAGAGCCAATCTCCCTGTTCATGCAATGGCCACTAATGGCTCTCCTGTAAATTTGCCAGATAAGTAAAAATGATCAGCCATAGTCACTGTTAGTAGCTTGTCACCACACATTCCTTCCACATAAATTGTATGCCAACAATGTGAATGTCCAGTCTTTACATTCAAATGAAACTGAATTGTCACACAAAGAGCAGCAATGCAAAGAGCAGTGCTGTATGTTAATGGAAAGGAATTAATCAATCGAGACTGGAGATTCACAGGACACCCAGGTCATTCTAACACAAACATACTCACACACTGCTGACCCACGTTGTTCCAACAAATATAACCAATCACCAACTATGGCCACATATGTGTCAACCCAGAACTCAGTTACTGGTAATCATTCAGACAAAAAAAGCACTCTACTTTGCTGTTTCTTCAACCAGGACCTCCACAATAACATATAGAACATCATTTGAGCTGCATGTCTGCATGATATTTTTGTTTCCATCATGCAAAAAATTGAAACATACATTATTTCAATAAGACAGATAATAGGTAGGAAGAGGTTTAAGGCCATTGTTGCAGAAACAGCATACTATGTAAGGTAGGTCTGAAACAGTTCATAGATCTAAAGGAAGACATGGGTGCAGAGGGAGGGGTTTAGCAATGCTTTTTGCTCCTTTATGCGTTACTCAAGTCCTGGCAGAAGCACAAGAAAGCAGAAACAGGCTGATGACAGGGATGAGGTCTGAGATCTTACCTCAAAGTCCAGCTCAGAGTACCGTACTCTTTTCCTCTGGAAGAGGACAGGGGCAGGGGGAGAGAAGAAAGTATCAATGACCATGCCCCAACCACTATTTAACGTTTGATTTCTCTATGGCATTCTCTCTGTGGACCTCTCAGAGCCATTGTTCAGTAACAATATGCACTAATATGCACAGTCTGCCCAACATGATACAGATATTCTTACAGATGTCAAAACAAAAAGCAAATTATTCAATCTATTTCAATGTAATGAGATTAGTGAAGTGGAATCCCCAGAATTAGAATGAAATAATCATTTCTCGGTTCACATCCTCCCAAATACAATCATTACAACCCCACTATAAATCATCCTCTGGTATTTTTTAAGATTTTGTTGGAGACATTCCAATTAAAAGAGCTGCAAAAAACATATAAGAAATGGTTTCCATCCTCTAATCTTGTTTGGACCGGGCAGCTCTCCTCTTAAGTGCCTCTGTAGCTATAGTGAGCAGCACACAAGCCACCAGTTTAACAGCTGCAGAGATTTCCAACTCATCTGGCCCTGGCATTGCATTGCATTATATTCCATCTCTGACTTCTTATTAGATCCTTGCTGTCTGCCAGACTTGCATTTGGCAGCAAGAGAGGAGCTCTCCACAGTTAGTTAAATGCTTTGGAAGGGCAGAGTTGCTGATCTGATGCTATGACAGACAGAGGTACAGTAAGATGCAAACATATAAGGGCAAGTGTCTCTTGGTCATATTATGAATTCAGCCATAATTTCTTACAGTAAAAAACAATGCAGTTACTACTATACAGGAATCCTTACCTTAAACAAAGAAATCCCATGATTGTGATTTTCCTTTGTAATACAGTAGCCATGCAGCATGCATATACATGTTCAGTATATTGCATGTTTTGGTCGGAACACACTTAAAGAAGTCATAAACTCACTGACTCAAAATTTATAATGGATCCTTTGATTTGCTGTTATGATGGCATGAAGTAATTGCAAACCACAGTCACACAGTTTTTCATATTTTTTACTTGTATAGTTAGTGTAGTAATTACATGATAATCTGATCTCTATCTTCAACCACTTTTTGAAAGAAGATACAAATTAATACTTCAGTATTCTCTCTTCTGGTTTCTATTGTATGGTGAGAGGATAATATACCATGTGAACCTTTTTCATCATTTACAGTTAAAATTTACAAGCCTCTAACTAAAAATCAACAGTGAAACGAACACTATGAATACATTTGTGTGATCCCTCCATGATGCATCACCATGTTTGAACTGGGGAGTAACACACTTGAGAGACAAGCTCTGATATCTCCAAATCAAGCATATTCAAACAGGGTGAAATTACACCAGTAAATTACATCCCACAGCTTTCTCAGCAGTTTTTTTAATTCATGAGTTCACTCATAGCTCTTCTGATGGTGAATGTTTTATGAGTTTTAATGACTTGTCCTTAACATTCTCAGCCCTAAATGAAGCATCTGCAATTCTTGGTGAAAGCATCATTTCAATCAACCATGTGAGTCAGCAAGATGCCATTGGGAGAAGAACCGAAATGTGTGTGTGTTTTTGTGTTTGTATGTCCATGTCATTGTGCATTTGTTTTTGTGTGTATGCACAGCACTTCAACGTGTGTGTGCGTGTATGTATGTGTAAAATTAAGGTGGGCTGAGAGATATTCACTAGGGGCATTTCCTCTGAACTTTTCTGTCTCAGTCCATCTGCTGTGCCACCTTGTACAGTTAGGAGGGGGTTATCACACACACACTAGTGTGTGTGATAACCAGAGGTGGCAAAAGTGCACCCATTCATTACTCAAGTAGAAGTACAGATACCTGTGTAAGAAAATACTCTGGTAAAAGTACTGATTTAAACTCTTTACTTGAATAAAAGTAAAAAAGTACAGGCTCTGAAGTGTGCTCAAAGAATAAATGTAAAAAGTGCTCCTTGGAAGGACATTTCTTTCTCTCACTCTCTACACACACACACACACACACACACACACACACACTAACAAGAATGCATTTTAGGTCTAATTAAGCCTTAATAGATATAGCCTTTTCACTTTTCAACAATATCCCAATATCCATACAAAAACTAAAACCAACTACCAACTACTGCCTCTGCTCACATTTAATGTCTGTCAGTCTCCAACCTCAATTAGCTCATTCATTTGTGCCATAGACATATAGTGTTGTTGAAAAATGATTAAAAACACAAAAGTGAAACATACCATTGCACTGGGTGACATGTTTCTTTTACAGCATCTGAAGCACACATCTATAGTCTGAAGTAAGACTTAACTGTGCATGCATGAGATCGCTGTAGAAGTGCGAGAAGGTAGCAGACTGTAAACAAGGAACGTCACACAGTGCAGTGGTGTGTGCATTTTGAAGGAAGTGCTGAATAAAAATAATCAATAATTCCCCTCTAATATATTAAAACTAAAAGTAATGAGCCTGATTTTAAAAGGTAAGGAGTACAAAATACAGCTATTTTTGTTATAATGTAGGGAGTAAAAGTAAAAAGTAAGGAAGTGCTGAATAAAAATAATCAATAATTCCCCTCTAATATATTAAAACTAAAAGTAATGAGCCTGATTTTAAAAGGTAAGGAGTACAAAATACAGCTATTTTTGTTATAATGTAGGGAGTAAAAGTAAAAAGTTGTCAAAAAAATAAATACTTAAGCAGAGTACAGATACCTGAACAATCTACTTAAGTACAGTAGCAAAGTATTTGTACTTCATTACTTTCCACCTCTGCACACTACACACACACACGGAGTAAACTAAGAAGCTGTCAATATGAGAACAACTAATTTCAATGCTCACTTAGTCAGCAGCAATAAATACTACTCAGCTACAAATGATAGCAATTATTACAGCAGACTTGTTCTCAGGCACACAACTGTGCTATTATCACAACATCTTGGTCATACTGTCACTGTACATGATAGACAATATGTATTAGAAATTATTTAACTTGTTTGAAGATTGCACTTGCAATTATATGGATATAAGTGCTACAAACTCACTTCTGCTTCACAGATTTTTTTGGAGTCACAGGCGTTACAGCATTTAAGAATAATTTTTTTTTTCTAAGGTAAAAAAATTGCTGAAAGTTGGATAAATCTGCTTTACATTTTCCTGATGCCAATCACCTCATCTTAATAAATATAAATAAAGATGCAAACTGTGATATTTGCATTTTTCTTGCTTGGAAAGTGTGTATAATCCTTCTATACATACAGAGATAATGATGCATTAAATAACTGGACCTTTTCTTGCTCATTTTTTATTCTTTTCATCAATCCACCACTGTACCTTCACTTATATAGCCATACCACCACTACCACATTCATAACTTTGAACCATGAGTGCAGGTGAAAGGTGGACATAGTGAAGAAGCTGCACCACCACTAGGAACCCTTTCCTCATCCCTCAACCTCTCACCCACCTCCAGGGATCCTGCTGAGATGCTGGTGGTGGCATTGGTGCTGCCCAGGTTGCGTGGCAGGGTCCTGGTTCTCTCCACAGTAGTTCCCCCTGTCAGAATCTGTCTGACAGATGGCCTCTGGCTGGGCTTCAGCTGAAGTGAATGCCCATGGGAGTGCATGTGTCCGCTGTGAGAGTGTACAAGACCCCCCTGAGCCATCATGTGCCCATGGGGCATGGTTTTGATTGTCCCATAGGGGCGGTTGAGGTTCATGGTGATGTTCATGTCGCTCACACTGGATGGCACAAAATCCGCCGGGTAGGCCTCGGTCTCAGCTGGATGGAGGCTCAGGGGAGAGGGAGGTGGAGGAAAAGGAGGATCCTCTACTGTGATGTTGAGAGGCTTGTCCTCACCCCCCAGTCCCAGGCCTCCTCCTTGGGAGGATGGTGCTGAAGTTTTAAGACTGACCGTCCTACGAGGTAAGACCATATAGTCTCCCTCTCCTCCTCCACCACTTCCTCCCCCGCCACTTCCAGCACTTCCCTCCTGGGAATTATTAGAGGAAGTGGGCGGCCGTGCCCAGCCTAGGCCACTCTCAGCGCACAG
>NW_018128284.1:320361-341112 GCF_001952655.1 Monopterus albus
AGGGTGTCTCACTGAACTCACCTAGGGGTGGAACCTTTGGATAAAAAACAAGAATTTAGCTGCTTAGCCATATATGCATTAAATGCACAAGACAAGGTGACAATAGAGTCAAGCTAAGCTAATCTTATCCACATTTTCTCCCTTTTGTAGATAGAAAATTGAGCAGAATTATCTTCAATTCTTTACCGGTACAATAAGGTTAGAAGGGGGGATGTTCCCTGGTAGGGTGCTGAAGTTGACTCCAACTCTTCCCTCTTGATGGGCTGCCAGTTTAGGATCATCCTCATCATCCAGGGAGATGCGGGAAAGGGTCCCAGTGATGGTAGCTGGGTTGCAGGTGTTCACCTCCTTGAAAATGACTAGAGGGAGATGTGGGAGACACAAGAAGCCAGGAAGCCAGCAAGAGAATGGAAAATAGACATAGAATAGGGATGCAGGAGTTAGGGTAGTTGGTGAAAGGGAAAAAAGAAGCAGACGTGAAAAGATTATGGATGGGATTAAATGAATATTTGCAGTGAGAAAGAGGAATGGATATTGATTGGATTGATTTGATACAATTCATGCCAAAAAGAAGACAGCTGACAGAGAGGTAGCCAAAGGAGAGATATAATATATAAATAAGGCAGTGATATTAAAGTTTGTTTGCAGCTTTGATGTTGTTGTGAGACAGAATGCATTTCCAGGGAAATGTTTCACCTCTTAATTTGGGCTTTGCAGTAACTAAGATGGATTTTGTCTCTGCCACTGTGACCTTGCTCCATCTTTCCGCATTTGCCAGTGAGCCAGGATTTTTATTAGCTTGGAGAAAGCACCTTGGTATAAAATGCTGTGTGCTGCAAATGAAACAATGCCAAACTCTCTCACTACTGAGTTCTGTCCTATATCTTGCTCAACAGCTTAGTACTCCTATATCACTGGGAGTGTGTATTTATGTGCTTTAACATATGTGCATCAGTCTATATTTCTTCAGGAACGGCTGTATTAATTTCATAATACCATAAATAAAACAGACCGTTAAGCTACTTACAGTGGCTTTGGGTTTGCTTTCATGCATGGCTTTGGAAAAAAGCAGACGCTGAACATTTCTAAAACAACTACTCCAAAATGAACTATGACATGCTGATGAGAGAATGTTTAATAGCAACGAACATCAATCTATCATCACAAATCAAATCATCTGGAAGTTCATGCTGGGCATCATGCGCATTCTGTCACCACCAGACAAACTAATATTTTCTCTGTGGCTCTATATTCCAATCCTAGACCAAAGCATGGTGTGTTTTAAAGTGAACTGTACTCGTATGACAAAATGTCAGGCTATACGCTTGATCAAAAATTGAGACTGGATACTCTTGAGTGTGAGCCTACCAGCAAGAACACTGGCTGAGTACGGAGACTAGTATTTTCTCTGTTTCGCCAACTTGCTGATGCCAAATGATGTGAAATGACTAGATGGATTGCGGGAAATCTGACCAATCTGAACCCTTCATATCTGTGTCCAACAGTGGAGGCACATTGAATGACCTATAGACAGATCCATGTTTAATTTGCTGTACTTTCAAGCACTATGACTGTGGTGGTAGTAAAACAGAATACATAACAGTGAAAGCAGAGATGTTTGAATTAATCATGTTTAGAAGTCAATGTCTTGGAGAGGCGACATACTCTGTGTGAAAATTAAAGTTATCTATCAGTTTTAAACACAAGAATTCACCAGACAGCTGTCTGATTTCCACAGTCTGGGTGTGAAAATGCTATGTAGAGAAACTCAAAAATAACTGATTAGCTCATGATTTAAATAATCAAACTTCATGATTGCTTTCATTGTGAAAAAATGCATAATTTAATAAACCCTAAACATAAAAAAACAGAAATTTCTGACAAAAAATCCAGCTAGCAAGTCACTAGTAACTCTCAAAATACAGCAAGGTCCTAAAACTACTGTACATCTTGACACGGGGCTATAAGATGAAGGATGATTCATTAGTCTAACCATATGTAGACCACAACTGTATGCAGTAAATCTGGGGGTGTTTAGGCAGTTGCATGCTTTGCCTGTTTGGTAGCCCAGCCTTGCATGAAGTCATGGCTTTTAAGTTCTTTTGGTTTTATCATTGAAGTTTCTTGTTGGAGTAGCTTATAACAGTACAGGCCAGAAAAGACTGAAAAATGTTTTAGATTATGCAGTAGTCGCATTTGATGACTTGATTTGTTAAAGGTTTAATGTATTTTATTTGGATTTACAATTACACTGCATTAAAAAGTTTTGGCACACTTTCCCATTCAATTAAGTTGGAAAGTTGTTCTGACTGGTAGTATAAGGTCACCACAGTAATGGCAGCTTGCTTATAATTACAGCCTGGATTTGTTTATAGGAATTATTGAAGTCTATGGAAGGACCAGGCAGTGTTAACGTCAATGAGGAGCATAACTTACATGGGTGTCCTCTCTCTGCAAGGGTGGAGGGGGAAAGTGACTTCATGTTAATATTTCAAAACAACACAAACTAGACTGTGGTACATTTATATAATTTCAACAGCTATGCACACACCACCATTGTCACCAGTGAGTGAAACAGGTCTGATCACACTGAATGTTATTATCACACACAATTAAACACAGTCTCTTCCAAACATATGCTTGCTGAACACTGATTGGGCAGAATCTGTGTGGTTGATAATGCATAATAATATGTGCATGACTATATTGAGCTTTAGCACATCATTTCCTGCCATTTCATCAACATGCACTGAACTGGGGTAGGGAAGAACTCACCTGTTTGACATGCCAAGTCCACATCCTTCTCAAAATCCGTCTGAGTAAGAGAAGCAGGAAATAGCAGGAAGACAGGAAATACAATGATTGTGTGCAAGTACATTTACTGCATTAAGAGCAGAATAGATCTGATGAGTGATTGGATCATGAATGGTTAATGCTCTTTCCAGAGACTCTGTAGAAAAGGTAGGATCTGTTGCCATGGTAACATTTTACAACTCATCTAATTAGTAATACCTTCTATAAACAGGGTTGTTTTCTTTATAGCAAATTTGTCCAAAGCCAACAAAGAAAACAGAAAATTCTGTGTGAGAGCTACTTTGTTCATGATGTGCATTGGTTCACAACAGCAGATCCAAATAAAGAGATGAATGGAACACTGTGGAGTTTTGCCAGGTACATAATGCTACTGTATGCTTCATTGGTTACCTCACGGTCATCTGAATTGAAATAGGGACAGAAATTTGCACAGCAGCAAAACTATTATCTGCTGTGCCAGTTGAAGCAAAACTTTGCTGTCTTCTCTTCTTAGACTGGAAAAAAAATATAAAGTAATAATAAAAATGCCTTTACAATACAGTCATACATGTGGCCAAAACACAAACATTAACACAGCACTGATTAACTTGCACTCCGTACTCAGATTTTATGTAGATAAAGTTGGCACAAACAAAAATGAAGTTTATTTGCTTTGATTTAAAATTCACTTGAGGGATGCACTATTCCTTGGGGTAAAACAAAACAAAACAAAACAAAAACAAACAAAAAAATGAAACACTATCAAACCCATAAGGCAGATTGTTGCCTTAAGAAATGTAGCCACCACTTAAATTTTCCTAAACTTTAAGGAAAGCTCATTGCTATGCAGTTGTGGTCCTCCATTCTCTCATTGTAGGGCCTCATCCTGTCCTCTGTGGGATTCACTTACAAAAGCCTTTGTTTGGATAATAAACTACAGATCTTAGAGAGTTTGGGCATGTGAGACAGGTGAAGAGGAAAGGAGGAAATGAAAATTTGAAAAAGAGAAGCAGAGAATGTGTAAAGGTCTCAAAGGAATGGAAAAGCTCTTAGTACACAAATCACCTGCAGCACCATAAACGGGTCTCTGCTAAATGAACGAATGAGGATACGAATGAAACCACTCTCTCTTTATCTGAGTCTCTCTCTTGTCCAAACTGAGAAAAACAAATCATTTTTATTTTAACCATTAAGCACTCTCTTTTCAATAGCCTCACAGGTTAAGTACAGTGAGTCATCAACATCAACTGTTTGGTAAAAAGACCATAAATGAACACAGTCCTACTGAAGGAGCTCTGCCTGAACAAGCATAGAACATTCTGGTTGAGGCAACTGCTGAAAATAATAAAAAAGAAACAATAATATACTTTATCTATTAAAAAGACATATTATAAATAAATGTATTTGCTGGAATAAGAGTATACAGCTATTGTAATGATGCAATATGTAATTAAAATAGAAAAAAATTGACACAACTATGACTTTTTTGGTTAAATGAATTTCTTTTTTTGTATTTATTGTTTGTTTAAACTGAGAATTAGATGAGAACGTACCACTCTGACCAATGTACAGTAAAAAGGAGGCTACCACCAATAGTACAGAAAGACTGGCAACAGGGTGAACAGCTAGCCTGGCTCTGACTGAAGCCAACAAAATCTGCCTACCAGAACATCTACGGCTTACTATCATGTTTGTTTAATTTATACAAAAAATGAAGTGTAAAAACAACATTTTGTGATTTTGCAGGGGATATGTGCTAGACTAGTGGTCCCCAACCTTTTTTGTACCAGGGACTGGTTTCATGCATGAAAATTTTTCCGCGGACCGGCGGACCGGGTAGAGGCGCGGGGGTTGCAATAACAAAAACCTTTTTTAGTTCATAGTATGTCATCTGAATGCAATTACACTTTATATTAGGCAATTACAATAATTCTACACTATAATATCAACTCACCATAATGCAGAGTCAGTGGGAGCCCTGGGCTTGTTACCCTGCAACTAGAAAAAAATTCCAAGGGCTTGTCTTTTAACGCAGGGTGTTTTGTCTCAATGTGGCGAAGCATTTTTGAGGGTTCCATAGCTTCATTAGCTAATCGGTCACCGCAAATTATGGAGCTTGCATATCACCTGTTGTGATAAACCCGTAACCTGGGTAGGAATCATGGTATTTTCTTTTAAATGCAGCTTTCTTTTTGCTGGCAGTCTGTGACCCTTCTGCTATCCCATCGTTTGCTGATTCCTTCCCGAAAAAGCTCTCCAGTGAATTTTGTTTTTGGCTCATTTTTTTAAAGGGTTAGTTTGTGTCGCTGATGCGTAAAATGGCGTACCAGACTCAAGTGCGGTAGTGAGGCAAGGATGGAAACAGTCCTTTTTCAAACTAAGACTAATGAAAGAAAATAACTAATTTTAACCACAAAATTTTTTCTTTACGGTCCGATACCAAATGATCCACGGACTGGTACCGGTCCGGGTATACCGAGGGTTGAGGACCCCTGTGCTAGACTGTTTCTTGGCCTGGAGTAGAAACTTCATGAAGTATCTTCCTGGTTCCCTGGTAGCCTCACAAAGACAACAAGATTACAAAAAATCTCTGCACCAAGCCAAGGCACCCTGGTACCCTGTAAAACCCACAATATGTCATTGTGACACTTCAGTTTTTGCTTTAGAGGTACCAGCTTGCTGTTTTCCCATTTCCAGTCCATGCCCCAAGCTAAGCTAACCAACTGCTGCCAGTTGCTTAATTTTTACCAGATAGTCAGAGAGTGGGCTCAATCTTGACATCTAACTCTTTGCAAGAAACAAATAAACATATTTCTCATAATGTCAAACTGTTCCTTTAAAATATTTTTGTATTTGTTGTGGAATATTATTTTACAGATTGCACCTTCTCCCTCTATGCACTTGACTATTATTATGACTTTCTTTTCGACATACTGGTTGGCTGCCAATGTGGTTGTATGTGTGGTTATGATTATGAGCATCGCTGTGCGCATTGTTCAGGATGGCATTATGCTCATGTGCATGGCTGAGGGCGTGGATGTGGTCTAGCCCAGGGCCTTGGTTGCTGCGGGGTAGACTGTGGTAACAGCCTTGTTGGCATGTATGGTGGAAATGGCTGCAGATGGCAACCCAACAGGCACAAGGATGTGCCATAATGCAGAGAGCCACACCGCTGCCCGGGGGACATCACATTAGGATTCTTCTGATATTATAAGAGAAATGAATTGAAAACATGAAAACTTCCTCCCACTGTCCAAAGACGTGCAGCATAGGTTGATTGGCGTCTCTAAATTGTCCGTAGGAGTGATTGTGTGTGTGAGTGGTTGTTAGTCTGCGTGTTGGTCCTGTGATGGACTGGCGACCTGTCCAGGGTGTACCCCGCCTTTTGCACACAGCCGGCTGGGATTGGTTCCAGACCCCTGTGACCCCGTTTGGGACTAAGCAGTATAGAAAATGGATGGATGGATGGATGGAAGTTGAAATGTTAGAGTACAAAGAAGCAGTGTTGGAGAGGAGAGCACTGAGATTTAATCACAGATGACATCATTTTTCTAAAGATGTCTTTGATTCAACTTTGATTCTTATGATGTTTCTAAATACCAAGGGTTTAACAGTGTAATGTGATTTCTCATGAACACAGCAGGAACACCTGAGAGGATGGTTGTTTGCTGTTCATATGATGCTGGTGGCAGCCTCAATAAATTATCCATCGCAATTAATGTTCTCAGGGGTATTCATGCAATTTGTTTGTGCATACTGTGTGTGATTTCTTCCAAGTTGTACATATTCAGACAAGAAACCTGCAGCAAAGAAGGTTTATCAGCTGTCTTTCTTATGTGCAATAGCTGCCACTGCAACCAGCTGACACTGTGAGCTGGGCCTGTGATAATAATACATTTAACCAAAAATTAAGCAAAGTTAGACTGTAGATACTTCTCTCACTTATAAAAACAGAGACAGAGAATGGGTCATAACTGGTTCCATGAACAGAATGATGGCTACTGCAAACAGGTCAGAGGAGAAATAACGAGAACAGAGATGTTAGACTTGCTCATGCTCTAATAGTAGTAATGTGACTGTAATGACATTGGAATGGCAGTTCAAGTCTATATGATTTATTACACTATTAGCCACATACATAACACACACACTGTAACCTTACCAGAGCTCTTCAAATAAAGATGTAGTTTAGAAGTTTAGGTTAAAAGTAAAATAATGTTCTCAAGTGTCTGTTATGCTGATTCATGAAAAGCAGAAGAAAAACAAAATTTCTGGATAACTGAAGTAAGTGCAGTTCAATCAAAAAGAATGTGAAAAATGCAATATTAATTTTAGCAGAATATTGTTTCAGAAATGGTATGTGTCTTCTTATGGCTCTATCGGAAGTTAGTTTCAGGCTGGGAGTAAAACTGCATTTCTGTGAGGAATGAAACCAAATATTTTTGTAAAATATAATGTGAAAATGCATAGACAATAATGAATTCATGTTAAGGAAATAGGAAAGCCAGGTATGAGCATGAACACTTCAGTCATGGCAATCATGCTTCTTTGTATTGGGCTTGAAGCCTCCAGCTTGGTTAATGTTAGTCTGAGGCTAATGGATTGCAACGTGAAATGAAATGGAATGCTATTCACCATGATCTGCACCTGTCCATTCTTGCAGGAGTCTGGTGAGTTTTCGCTGTCATCTTTACATCCCCCCATTCGACAGCGAACTGCATCCTGCACCTGAAAGAAGGGGAATAAGGGATGGGGACAGGGAGGATGAACACAGAGAGAAAAAGTGGGAAAGAATGTTGAGAGGGAGGAGGGAGTGATGCAAAGAAAAGACGTTAGTGGAGAAACTTTTAAGTTAATTTGCTACATGCTGGAGAATGGTGAACTCACTCCTCAGACATATTATATAATTCACTATATCACTGAAATGACAGCTAGTTGGTGAAAATGAAATTATGAATAACTGGCAAAGTAAATGAAAATGCCATTTTCTTCAAAAAGTAGCTCACCTTGTAGCTTACACTCAGTAACAGTCAGTGGAGTGGTATATAAAGCAACCAGCAGTACCTCAAAGTGGTCTGTTTGAGCCTTGTGAGATCAGTGGTGCAAGGGCCTAATTAAAACCAACAGCACAGTATAGAGTTGCTCTAAACCCTGTGCCTTTCCAGTGACATATTGCTTTTCTTTATCCTCCCACATGTAGTATCTACACACAACCTACTGTCAAAGGACCAGTTTTTGTACCACAGCTCAAATCAAATACAGATCCCTGTGCATTATGTTTGACATCCAACTCCAACATTCTTCCCCCCCCCCCATCAGGCTTTGTACTATGGATGTCCTGGTTGCTTGCTGAGGAGCAGCATAAATTCTCAGTGTTACTGCTGTCAAATCCCATAAGAACCTCATGGATGGAAACAAGAGTGCTCCTGGTAGAAATATTGCATGAGCGGAGGAGGGCATCTTCACCTTTGCTGGGTGGTATTATCTATACCTGTGTGTGTTGCTACAAATGGAGTGGATTGCATCCATGTCTGATTAATACTGCATGAGTTACATTATTGCCTCTATTGTTTTGTTTTAGCAGCATTGAGTGTGGTAACTGTTGTTGGGTAAAAACTATTCTTGACTCTATAGCAGTCCTTGATTTGATTACTCTGAACTGTCTACCTGACGGCAGCAATTCAAAGAGTGAACGTCCAGGGTATGAAGGGTCCATAATGATGTTCTGAGCTTTTTTGAGGCAGTGGGAACTGTGCAGTTCTTCCAGAGTGAGGAGAAGGCAGCCGATGATCTCCTGGGCCATATTAATGACCCTCTGGAGCGCTTTCCTCTGAGCCACTGTGCTGCTGCTGCCGCTGTACCATACATATAGTATGTAAGGATGATCTCAATGGAGCACCAATAGAAGGACACCAGCAGTCTCTGGGAGATGTTGTTCTTCCTGAGCACCCATAGGAAGTACAGTCTCTGCTGGGCCTTTTTAAGCAGTCCAGAGGTATTCACATCCCAGGTCAGATCCTTCTTAATGTGGACTCCCAGAAAGCAGAAGGACGGCACCCTCTCCACACGGTCCCCGCTGATATATAGTGGCAAGATGTCGGTTTTCGTCCTCCTGAAGTCGACAATGACCTCCTTAGTCTTTGACGTATTAAGGAGCAGATCGTTCTCAGCTGATTGTTCTCTCTGCATCACACTATCAGCCTCTCCACCTCATCCCTGTAGGCAGTCTCATTCCCCCCAGAGATAAGCCTCACCACCGTGGTGTCATCAACAAATTTTACAATGTGTTGCCATGGTAGGCAGGGGTGCAGTAGTGGGTATACAGGGTGTAGAGCAGGATACTCAGCACACAGCCTTGTGGGAACCCAGTGCTGAGGTTGAGAGCCATGGATGTGTGTGGACCCAACTCTTACCCTCTGGCTGCATCCAGACAGGAAGCTCTTAATCCATGTGCAGGTGGGATAAAGAATTCCCAGGTCCACCAGCTTGTCCACCAGTTTGTGGGGGAGGATGGTGTTCAATGCAGAGCTATAATCCACAAATAGCAACCGTGCATAGCTCTCCTGATGCTCCAAGTGGCACAGCACAGAGTGGAGGGCTGTGGCTACAGTGTCCTTTGTGGATCTATTTGCCCTGTATGCAAACTGGTGTGGGTCAGATGTTGGTGGGAGGAATGACATTATGTGTCCCCATATCAGTTTCTCAAAACACTTCATCACCACTGGAGTGAGTGCAACTGGCCAGTAGTCATTGAGGCTGGTTATGTTGGATTTCTTAGGCAGGGGAACTATGACAGAGGACTTCAGGCAGGGCAGGACAGTGGACTGGGCCAGAGACTGGTTGAAGATCCTGGTAAAGACTCAAGCCAGCTGGTCGGCACAGTCCTCCAACACACGTCCGGGGATGCCATCCGGTCCAGCAGCCTTCCTTGGGTTTACAGCCCGCAGCGTGCACCTCACTTTATATTCCCTTACTGTGAGGGTGGGGCCACTGTGGGCCGCAGGGTGAAGTTTGGTTGTCTGGTTGCTGCCCCTCAAAGTGGGCAAAAAAGAGGTTCGGCTCCTTTGCCAGCAAGGCATTACCTTCAGCTGCACTGAGATTATTCCTGTGGTTGGTAAGATGCTGGACTCCCTGCCACACTTGCCTGCTGTTGTTGATGTCCAGATGGTCATCAATTCTCTTCCTGTAGTCCAAACTGACCTTTCTGATGCCTCTCTTCAGGTTAGCTCGGGTGGCACTGTAGAGAGCCCTGTCGTCTGCCCTGAAGGGAGCGTTCCTCTCTCTCAATAGCTGCTTGACTTCCCAGTTCATCCAGGGCTTCTGGTTGGGGTAGACCCTGATGCATTTGTCCATGGTAACAGTGTCTTTGTAGTTCTTAATATAACACAGGACACTGTCTGTGAACACCTCCAGGTCTGGATGTTCAAAAATGTCCCAGTTGATCCTATCAAAACAGTCCTGTAGCTGCTGAGAGGCACCATTAGGCCAGGTTTTTACAGTCCTTGTGATGGTAGGACCAGTTTTCCTGAGGGGGGCATATGTACAGTATTGTTCAAAATAATAGCAGCACAATGTGACTAACCAGAATAATCCAGGTTTTTAGTATATTTTTTATTGCTGCATGGCAAACAAGTTACCAGTAGGTGCAGTAGATTCTCAGAAAGCAAACAAGACCCAGCATTCATGATATGCACGCTCTTAAGGCTGTGAAATTGGGCAATTAGTTGAAAGGGGTGTGTTCAAAAAAATAGCAGTGTCTGCCGTTGACTGTACAAACACAAAACTATGTTGTACAAACGTTTTTGTTTCTAGGATTTAGCAATCCTGTGAATCACTAAACTAATATTTAGTTGTATGACCACAGTTTGTTATAACTGCTTCACATCTGTGTGGCATGGAGTCAACCAACTTGTGGCACCTTTCAGCTGTTATTACACTCCATGATTCTTTAACAACATTCCACAATTCATTTACATTTCTTGGTTTTGCTTCAGAAACAGCATTTTTGATATCACCCCACAAGTTCTCGATTGGATTAAGGTCCGGGGATTGGGCTGGCCACTCCATAACATTAATTTTGTTGGTTTGGAACCAACACTTTGCTCGTTTACTAGTGTGTTTGGGGTCATTGTCTTGTTGAAACAACCATTTCAAGGGCATGTCCTCTTCAGCATAAGGCAACATGACCTCTTCAAGTATTTTGACATATGCAAACTGATCCATGATCCCTGGTATGCGATAAATAGGCCCAACACCATAGTAGGAGAAACATGCCCATATCATGATGCTTGCACCACCATGCTTCACTGTCTTCACTGTGGCTTGAATTCAGAGTTTGGGGGTCATCTCACAAACTGTCTGTGGCCCTTGGACCCAAAAAGAACAATTTTACTCTCATCAGTCCACAAAATGTTCCTCCATTTGGGGAGTATGTTTTTTAAATCTGCATGATTGAAGTCCCCTGCTAGGATGTGCACAGCATCAGGATATCTGATCTGCTAACTGCTAATACTGCCATATAAATGTCCGATAGCCGAGTTAGCATTATCATCAGGTGGTATGTACAAATTTGTTATGAAGACCACATTGTAGGGCCTGCATTTGGCATTCACATACTCCAAGTCTAGGGAGCAGTGACTGTCTACAGTCACTGTGTTCATACACCAGTTGTTATTGATGTAAATACATAGCCCCCTCCTCTGCTCTTACTGGAGTCCCTTGTGCTATCATGGCGCTGTACTATGCTAACTCGATAGCAGAGTGGATGAAGCCAGGTCTCTGTGATCAGCAGAATGCAACTGTCCTTCATCATGTAATTGGTTGCAACCTGTAGCCTCAAATCATCCATCTTACTAACAAGTGGCCTATGTGGCTGCCTTTGTAGCCTAGGTAATGCTCCAGCCCTGCAGCCTTGCTTCCGCTTCCTCTCCCTGCAGCGCCTTCGCGTCTTTTCCGTGGGGATGGTAAACCACGGAGAACCAGGGCTCCTCCCTATGTCCACTGGTATCCTGTGCGAGCGGAGAAACTCAGATGTAACTCTCTGCTCGTAGAAAGCTCCTATCTTCAGGAGATCATGCCGACTGTAGATTTAGTTCACCCAGCAAAATGTACATAGTATGAAAAACAATACGTACACAAAGCAAAACACCGACTGAAGGAGCACTGAGCCACTGCAACAGTGTGCGCTGCCATCTTGCTCCATATCCAACACATCTGTAACTTTTTTGTTGATTATCATTATAATTTCAACTCATAGTAGATCCAGGATTATAACCAGATGGTAGTGTATACTGTTATATATTGAATATATACTGTATATAATGTGTTTTATGTATAATTTTGACCATATGGAGAGCTCTGCATTTGTCCAGCTAGACTGTCTGTTTTTCATTCAAGATTGACAATGTTGATAACTATTATAATTAGACCACTTGAGTTATTATCTGGTTTTCCAAGCTTTCCTCTTTAGTCACCTGTGGAGAGCAGTGACTACAGGAATACTATGGGGTCCCTGAGGTACCTTGTCTTTGGGATGCTCCATTTTGCTTTCTTTCTCTGGCTCCATACTTCCCATCATCTCCTCCTTCTCATTTTGCTCTTTGTCTGTTTACTCCTTTTGCTCAACCATCTGAAGTAAAATTAATCATTCTCACATCCACACTACATTTAGGTTTCTCAGAGTGAGGACAGTATTATATAAAAAAACACTGAAAGTCAGACTCACACAAACAAACCAGCATTTGTAGATGAATATACAGGGTGATTAGGTCAGCTGGCACGTTGCCTCAGCTACTGTAATAGTTAATAATAATAATTCCAGGTGTCAGGGACCAAGCAGTAAAGCAAAAGACACAGCTTTTAAAGTTCAAAACAATGGGCTTTTTATTAACCCAAAAGTAAGGATAAATACAAACAACATCAATATCAACTAATCTGGACACTAAAAAAGGTCAACAGAATATAAGGAAACTCAAAATACAGCAAACGGGACTGTCTGATACCTCAACAAAAACCAACTGACCTAATAAAAAAAGAAAGTCACTTTCGGCTTTTCCCGTTTAGGGGTCCCGACAGTGAATCGTCACACTGACAACTTGTATGCTGACATTTAGCACATGTTTTACGCCAGATGCCCTTCCTGACGCAACCCTGGCCGCAGCAGCGAGAGCACTGCGCCTTAACCACTAGCCTACCAGGGATGGCAACTGATCTAACAAGACACTACCAAAATAATCAACTAATAAACACTAATCACACAGTCTGCTCACAACTAAATATTTCCTTTAAAAGTGAAGAAATTACCATAACTTGACAAATAAAGTTTTAACATAAACTACCAACAAATAAATAATACATTTCTCCCAAACTCCCCCCTTCCTTGTATTGGGCACTTGGTGTAGTCCAGGCCTAGTGGGAGGTATTTAAACCTGCTGTTTCCTCAGTCCAATCTTTTGGCTGAACCACCCCCATCCATAGACCAGGTAACATGGTAACTCAATTTTTTTTTTTTTACACATATTAACAATACAAAATTAATTAAATCTGCCTACTTTTAGTGATGGCTGATCGAGGCTTTGTTGAAGCAGTATTCACAAAAGTGGTTCATTACTCAAGGCTTCAAGACACAGTGCTTGAGTAGGAAATCTAGTGGTCAATAAAATAAAGTGCAATCATGACGTGTCATCGGTTCATTGATTGTTTGGGATTTGATTCGCCATGCATATTCTTGTTCCACTACACTACATGGTTGTATGATTTCAGGCTGACACAGTAAAATACAAAAAAAACATGAACTCATGTTGAAGACCATATTTCTTATTTGGCATGTCTGATTTTAACCCCATATACCCTTCACTTATATTTTGTGTTATGAAACATTTAAATGGTGCTGCTACATTCATGAGATGTGCTCTACAAATTCAGACAGATGTCATTTTCACATGGGACTGGTGCAAACAGAATATATTATGGGCTTTGGCAAGTATGTTTTGGGGTTCATTGGTAAAGAGGTTCATGGGTATGTGGGTAAAGAGGGTGTGCATGAAGAACAGGGCAGTGGGTGTAACTTTTACTATCTAGCTAGATAGTTACTCTATTCTCTCTCTCTCTCTCTCTCTCTCTCATTCTCTCTCTCTCTCTCTATATATATATCTTATCTATATGTAATATATCTATATATTTATATCTAGATCTAGTGGTATCTAACCATGTAACTCATTTATCTATTTCTCTGTGTAACTTACTATCTAGCGGTCTATTAATCTGTCTCTCTCTATCTACAGTGATTCTCCAGTAACTGTTACTATCTAGCTAGATAGTTACTCTATTCTCTCTCTCTCTCTCTCTCTCTCTCATTCTCTCTCTCTCTCTCTATATATATATCTTATCTATATGTAATATATCTATATATTTATATCTAGATCTAGTGGTATCTAACCATGTAACTCATTTATCTATTTCTCTGTGTAACTTACTATCTAGCGGTCTATTAATCTGTCTCTCTCTATCTACAGTGATTCTCCACTAAATACACAATCTGCTACACTACCAACTCTCAAAGCAACTAACAGCGACAAACCAACCTGCTCTGCAAAGAAAAATTCAATTGAACGCTGCTAAATAGGGATATCCCGCAAAGTGATTCACATGACAATCAGCTGATTTGTATGACGTCTGAGGCACTCAACTGCTTCAAACGTTACTCAAGTGCTTCAAACGTCACAGATCTAGTGGTATCTAACCATGTAACTCATTTATCTATTTCTCTGTGTAACTTACTATCTAGCGGTCTATTAATCTGTCTCTCTCTATCTACAGTGATTCTCCACTAAATACACAATCTGCTACACTACCAACTCTCAAAGCAACTAACAGCGACAAACCAACCTGCTCTGCAAAGAAAAATTCAATTGAACGCTGCTAAATAGGGATATCCCGCAAAGTGATTCACATGACAATCAGCTGATTTGTATGACGTCTGAGGCACTCAACTGCTTCAAACGTTACTCAAGTGCTTCAAACGTCACTAGTGACGTGGCCAACACATGCCTCAGCACAGTGGTTGATACAATTACTTCTTGAGCTACTGTGCATGTGTCGGAGCCTCAGGTGTCATCACTACCTGCTCATTGATCAGTTGTGTATGTCTAATATCAAACAATACCTAACCTTTACCTATAACCTAAACTACACACATGAACAAAAAAAACAAAGAAATTACCCAACCAAGTCCATTGCTGGTGGTGGTTTTGGCCCTCACATGGTGAAGGCCTAAACTGAGGCCTTCACACCAGGAAAATACTTTCTGTTAGGTATTTTTTAGTCAGATAGATATTGGTTAGATACTTGTTGTATTAGAAATGTTTAGTGGAGACAGGATGTCTAGTTTAAACGCTTAGTCATTGTCATGAGATTTTAGCAGGGTGTACGTGGGCAAGGATAACTAGATAGAAAAGTTTGATTGTCAGCAGGCAGGATGATTGTTATTATTATGATATGTTTAGCCGTAATCTTAATCATAATATCGTCCTAGGCTTAATGTCCGGACATGTCCCTGAATGTCCTGTATGTTCTTAGATACACACCACTTAATCAACACTCACACACATTGATTTTCTCCATGTTTTGACTACTGCTACGGTCAGCTGTAAAGCTGGCATATCAGGTGACATCACGGTTTGACGTGCCTGTGTAGAATGAGGTTAGCCCAAACCAGATATAATGTACAGGCCTGTTGGGTTCGGGGTCTTTCATTCTTCATCTGCCTGCGCGCAGTATTGGAGGTGGAAGATACCTGGACGTGTAATGTTAATTTTGCCTGTGATCCTTTGAATAAACCAGCACGGTTTTTTGTATCCAAGTGGACTGCCTCGTCTCTCTGAGTTCCTGGTTAAGAGAACTGGGAAAAATAGCTTTCACTGCGTTTATTTTCAATCAAAAGTATTCATGTAAAAATATGTTTATTTGGAAAAAAAAGTGGGGTGAGTGCAAAGTTAACATGACCCACAGAAATCACATTTATGAGAAGTATAGAAAGTCACTTTCGGCTTTTCTCGTTTAGGGGTCGCCACAGCGAATCGTCACACTGACGACTTGCATACTGACATTTGGCACATGTTTTACGCCGGATGCCCTTTCTGACGCGACCCTGATTCGAACCCAGGTCACAGTGGGGAGAGCGCTGCGCCTTAACCACTAGCCTACCAGGGATGGCTGTTTATGAGAAGCATACCTAAATAAACCAGAATTATCCTTTAACTAAATCCCTCCCTCACTGTTTCTCACAGCAGAAGTTCTTCACATCTCCCCCTTGCTTTCTTCTCCTGCTGCCTCCTAATCACAACAGCTTTAATGTCACAGATGTTCATTGGTTGCCTCTCCTCAACTGACCTCAGCCACCTGTGCCACAGAGGCCCTTTCATTCACAATGTGGCAGGTGCTGTCGAAAAATGCTACACAACAATATGCTCTCTAGCTTGTTTTGTATTTGTAGTTTACTTCACATATTATCATACTTCGTACTGCCTTCTCTCTTTTGCACTGCAATACATTCTCGTCCTTGTTCCCCTCCTCCCCTTTTCCGCCAACATGACACTCCCCTCTGCTTGTTGTTCTGTAGCTATGATGAATAGCTCAGTCTCTAGCAGGGGATTTTCATACATTTACAATAAATAATTCCTATATTTACTGATCCCTGCCTCTTTTGTGATATTGATTTAATGCCAACTAAGCAGTTTGAGCATTGAAAAATTCACTTACAGTAGGCACCGCATCAATACCATAATGATCTCTTCATTATAGGCAAGGCTGTATGTGGTATACATGTATCAGCAACAAAAGCTATATCTACAGTTATGGAAAACTGATGACATTGTAAATCTAATAATTGTAGCTAGTGTAACTGTGAGTTACCCCATAGCAATTTGAGTGTGTGTGTGTGTGTGTCAGTGTGTGTAAATGTCTGTCTCAAGGGCATGAATACATGTATGTGGATAATGAGTTTATAATTCAGCACCCTGGAGGCACAGTAAAGCCTGTGGAAAATATGCACTAAGGGGTATTAGTTTGGGACTTATTGTTTTATTCCGTACAGCATCTTAGTAAGGTCCTTAAAGCAGCTTTGGATCAGATGGACAATACGGCATTATCATACTGCATTATGAGAAGCACTCAACCTGTGGACTTCACAAATCTGCTTAGCAGGAGGAGGCATCTGGACTCACCTCTCGGCGCATGGCACAGTGGACGGTGATGATGACGAAACCTTGCACAGAGTCAAAAACGGCAAAGAGGACCTGGAGGAGACAAGTCACATCTGACTGTAAGCTGTTGCATGTTGGAAAATTTTTGCAGTGATTGCCAAACATTTAAAACTATATCAACCCAGCATAGCAATTTATTTTATACCCACCATGCCTCCATTTAGACACAGGATTACTGTATATCAACTATTAAGTTTAAGAATAGTCTCAGTCATGAAAGAAGTGAACTACATAATGTTGCTGTGCAGATTTGCTGATCTTAATCCTGCTGTGGGTTTATTGCCTTTTGTCTGTTTTGAATTGTTTTAAATGTAATAACAATATAAGAATTTAGTTAATGTAAAGTGCTTTGAAAGTGTCTAAAACTATGGGCACCACTGAATTACTACATACAGTACAGTATATCCTGTATTAATGTAATACTGTTGTGAAATGACTCAGTAATCATGAGAGAAACACTGACATAGGAATGAAATGAGTCAGCTGAGCCATGTTTATTTATAATAGGTCATCACAGTGATCACTGTGAATTATTCAGAAGGTTGTTCTTTAAAATAATATTTTCACATTTGTCCTTAATCAGTTTGTCATCATTTTGTCTTCATGGGCAAATGTGATAAAATGTCAGCGCTCTCTCTTTGCAACATTTTAAAACTGCTTTCTCATGATAATGGGTCTGTTAGCCTCACTGTGTGAACATCTGCTGGTGTTATGAGACACATCACCTGGAAAAGCGTGGAGTGCCGGTCGGTTATGGCCAGCACTGCTGACATCCAGGTTAATGCTAACAGAGGAAGAACGACACAGGAGCTCCACAGAGATGCCCTGTGGGAGAAAAAGAAGGAGGCAGGTGGGGGAGAAGGAACAAAGGGTTCAGCCTCAAACCAGACAGAACTGCTCTGTTAAGTCACACAAGTCCACCTCTCTTTCTCTCACACACCCACACGCACACACACCAGTCATAGGTTCAGTGGTGGGCAATTGTGAAGTTGATTGGCACATAGAGGTTTGCAGTAGACTTAATATTCCATCTGAGAATTGGAAGATGGTGTGTAATCATGTAGATAGTTAAGAGACAATTGCTCACAATTACATGGTAGATGCACAGAAAGTACCATGCCTGGCAGGCTGTGAGATGATGGGTAGAGGCCCGAGGGGGTTGGGGGGGGGGGGGGCAGGCTATTGACGAGCAATGACACTGGGGCTGCTAAGGAGTAATTGTGTGTGTGTGCATCTATGTCTTTAACTCTACGGAGCACACACCAATTTGAAATGTTCATGCTATTTGAGCACATATTCATGGTTATATAACCATGAGTCTGACAGATGGACAGATCTGTGAAACTACACTGACAAATATGCACGCCAATGTAGACGTGCATGGCCAAAGATGATTTAAAGAGGCTAAAGAACAATAAATCCAAAACTATGCTGTCCTGTCCTCTTGTTAATGTGTTAACTTTCCAGTCATTGTGCACTGTAGCTTCTAACCAGATAATACACTTCAATAACAATAAAAACAGCAACGAACATACACTCACCAGCCACTTTATTAGGTACACCTGTACAACTGTACACTTAAATGCAATATTTCCACCTTAACATCTGTGTTTATGAAGGTCAAAATATTATGCTTTTTGGTGAAATTGTCATAAATGTATAAATTCAATTATATATTTATTATTAAGGTCATAGTTAAAAGTGCTGTTGCACTGGACTGCATTATATTTGGAGGTGTTCCTAATATTCGGACCCTCTCATATATGTCGCTGGGGAGTACAAAAATATAGTCCAGTACAACACCACATTTAACTATGAAAGTGCTACAAAGCCATTTGGGAGAAAAAAAATATGTCGCAATTTCCATCCATCCATCCATTTTCCTCCGCTTATCCGGAACCGGGTCGCGGGGGCAGTAGTCTAAGCAAAGATGTCCAGACTTCCCTCTCTCCAGACACTTCCTCCAGCTCCTCCGGGGGAATGACGAGGCGTTCCCAGGCCAGCTGAGAGACATAGTTCCTCCATCGTGTCCTGGGTCTTCCCCGGGGCCTCCTCCCGGTGGGACATGCCCGGAACACCTTCCTAGGAAGGCGCCCAGGAGGCATCCGAAACAGATGCCCGAGTCACCTCAGCTGGCTCCTCAGCGGTTCTACTCTGAGCTCCTCCCGGTTGACCGAGCTCCTCACCCTATCTCTAAGGGTGCGCCCGGCCGCCCTGCGGAGAAAGCTCATTTCGGCCGCCTGTATCCGGGATCCTACACTACACAGCAGAAAAATATAATGGTGAAATGTGGCTTTACAGTAATTTATTGCAGAACATTTATCTAAAGTATATTTTTTTAGTATATTACTTGTGTGGTGTGGAAGAGAATTATTTATGTAGAGATACTGCTTGCAAACCAATGATGTAAGATGATGTCATGGGGTAGGACTGGATAAGTCTGACTTCTTCCTACTCCATTCAAGCATGTATTAGGTATAAGCAAATTGATATTGGATTAGCATTTGTTGGATATGTGTAAAATTATGTGTGTTGACATATCAACTGTCTTTACATGCTTGAAAGAATAAATCAAATCAAATCACATCTCCCGTTCCATCCTTCCCTCACTCGTGAACAAGACCCCAATTCTCGCAATTTCCAAATAGTGGTTATTTCATCCTACAAAAAAAAAATCCCAAGTAATGATCTTGAAAGCTGTACTTTAAGTAAAAATTGACCAGGTTTACCATGTGATACTGCTACAGTGAATGAAGCAGTGTGTGTACTACTACAACATTTACTGTGTGTACTACTACAAAATTTAAGCTATATTCAGCAGAGCCTGATTGATTTTGGTTTTACAATGAGGAATACTGTAAGCTGATTATTTGAATGACTTTTCAACCAGATAATAAACACAGCAAGCAGCAGGAAGAAGTGGAGTAATGTGACTATAAATTGCCATGTCTAATAACAAAATCTAGACGTATTCAGGGAAGATTTAGGCTGATGTGAGATCAGGAAAGCTGCATGAACACAAGTATTTAATGACCCAGTGTGCTCCCAGTGACACACACAAAAAAAATCTTGTGACTGCAAATAGGCTATCTCATTCCATTACCCCAATCACTGCATCTAATCATGCAACAACACAACTACGATCAGAGTTTCTGCTTCAAATAAAGTGCTTTTCCAAGTTGTTATGAAAGATTTTCACCAGGGCAGGATTTGCACAAGATTGTTTCCAACAGTAAAACAGCAGCAAGGTCTTTAATTCAGAGATGGGCTGCACTGAAAATTAAACCATACTAAGAGAGAAAAATTAAGTTTTAAAAATTAAATTGGTATAGATCTTGTTCTTGTTACAGTGCCTGCTCATTATAGTCTGACCTAGGCACGCCAAATCACAAGCCACTCTTTACTGACCTACAATGTAAAGTATGGCAGTACAAAGTGATGAATTACTGAAATAACAAATGTTTGTCTTTCTAGAAAACTACAGTACAATGGATATTTACATCTGTTTTTGAACTTTTTTTTACTTACCTATTACAAAGATTTCATAGTTTTAGTATAATTGTACTGTAGCACCTAACAGTCAATGTTCTTTATACAGTGCCTTGCGAAAGTATTCGGCCCCCTTAAACTTTGCGACCTTTTGCCACATTTCAGGCTTCAAACATAAAGATATAAAACTGTAAGTTGTTGTGAAGAA